>NW_026800033.1:0-201959 GCF_032191835.1 Heteronotia binoei
CTGTGTCAGTTCTTGAGCTCTGAGGCCCTCCTTCCTGAGTGAAGACAAAAAGGTGTCAGCTGGAGGCTCAAATTCTGTGAGCTGGCTTGCGCTCACTCAGCTTTGGGGGAACAGGGATCATCACTGCTGGGGGGGGGGAATGCAGCCTCTGGGATCGGGGGCCAGCAGCATCTCCCTTTCCTTGGGGGGAGCAGGGGACCGGTGCGGAGGGGGCCTGCTGAGCGGAAAGGAAGCATTTGCGGGGTGTGGGGGGGATTCTGCCTCATGGCCGGAGGGGGGGAGGGGTTTGGGAGGCAGCCGAGTCCCAGGGATTTTTTTGGGGTATCTCTCTGTATTCCCCCCCCCCCCCCAGCTGTCCAAGAGATTCCTCTGGCAGAATCCTGATCAAGACTCCGCATCAGGGGCAGGATGCAAATGGGGGGGGGGCTCTCCCCCGGCACTTCCACCTGCAGAGCCCCCCAGAGCAGCCCTGGACCTTCCCCGCAACCCCTGAGCTGTCTTCCCGGAGCCACAGCCCCCCCCCCCCCCACAGCCCCTCCCGGAAAGAAGGAACCTTCTCCTCTGGAAGCCCCCAGGGCACTCGGGCCCCAAAGGGAGGAGGCCTGTCAAAGGCGAAGGCAGAAACAAGCAGGTCATAAAAAACTCCTCTTCTTCATCATGATCTGCTTGGCAGGCTGCCCCATTCTGCCGCTGCAGTCTCCTGATGCGGGACGGGGGCAGCCCCATGCAGAGGCCGTGACAGTAGTCCAGACCGGAGGTGACTGCAGCGCGGATCTCAGTTGCCAGGCGGGGGTGCTCGAGCGAGGGAACCAGCGGCCTTCCCCACCTAAGCCTGTGTGTGGAGGGGGGGGCACTCCTTTCTTTACGGCCCCCCAAGACAGAGGAGGGATCGCAGAGGAGCAAGCAGCCCCCCGGGAGAGCAGCGGGGGGAGGGAGGAGCAGCCCCCCCCCCAATAGCTTAAGTTCCCCTCTGGGACTTTCTCCCCCCCCCCCTCGTGTTTGCTAAACTTCGCCTTGGCTCCGCCTGCTTTTCCCGAAGGGCCCTAAAGACCCCTCCCCTTCAGATGCTGCCCCCTCCGCAGACGGCGCCCTCCAGTTTCCTCGCTCATCCTAAAGCTGCTGGGTTGAGCATCATAAACGTTTGTTCTGTAGAAAACCATTTAGCACCTTCAATTTCACCCCCGCCCCTGTACTTTGGAAGCCCCTCCCCATTTGTTTGCGGAGCCTTCAGGGGGGCGTCCTCGACTGAGCGGAGCCTCCCCGAGAGCAAGGGGGACCCCCAGAATAGCCGCTCACCTCTGCAGTCTTTGGATAAAAAATCCAAACAGGACTAGCTGTGGCTGCTTCTGCCCGGAGACTGATGACGCTACCCAAGAGGGAATGCTCATTGGTGCTCCTTTGTAGCCCTCCCCAGGACTGAGGGGCAAAAGGGTCCCCCCTCCCCTGCAGGGGACAGACGACGTTTGCACCCAAGGCTGCAAGTGGGGTTTCCGTGGGGCAGGCCATGGGACACGGCCTGTTCCTTCTGGGGATGCTGTTGGTGGCGCTGGGGCCACCCCTGGGGGTCCTCGGATCAGAGAGGAGACTCCGCACGCCCCGTAAGCAGAACTCTTTTTTGGGGGAGGGAAGAATGTGGAAAGACTGCTGAGGCCCTCCCTGGTCCATGGAGGAGGAGGGAAAATGAGCCCCCCCTAAGTGGAGCAGGGGGGCTTGGAGAGATGAGCCCCTCCCCCTCCCCATGGGAGGGAGGACCCTCTTTCTGGGCTGCAGAGTCCTCCCTCTTGCCCTGGCGGGGACTGGATTCACTTCAGTCCCCCCTCTTCTCCCCAAAGGGGCCCCCAGCTGGCCTTTCCTTGCTCTCCTCCCTGCTCTCCTCCCTCTGAAACAGACCCTCAGTCCGACACAGGCGAATCCTGTCTGCTCAGAGGGGCTCTCCGGGGTCTCCGGCGGGGGTCTTTCCCATCACCCCCCTCCGGATCTTTGGAGCTGGAGATGCCAGGGGTTGAACCCGGGACCTTCTGCCTGCCAAGCAGATGATGATGAAGAAGAGGAGTTTTTTATGCCCTGCTTGTTTCTGCCTTCACCTTCCCTTCCTCTCCCACAACAGGCAGTTTCTGAGGGGGGGGGGGCTGAGAGATTCCTGAGAGAACTGGGACTGGCCAAGGCAAGGGTTTTGTAAGGGAAAATCCTGCCTCACTAACCTGTTACATTTCTTTGAGGGGGTGAACAAACATGTGGACAAAGGGGACCCGATAGATGTTGTTTACCTTGACTTCCAGAAGCTTTGATAAAGTTCCTCATCAAGGCTCCTTAGAAAGCTTGAGAGTCATGGAGTAAAAGGACAGGTCCTCTTGTGGATCAAAAACTGGCTGAGTAATAGGAAGCAAAGAGTGAGTATAAATGGGCAGCCTTCGCAGTGGAGGATGGCAAGCAGTGGGGTGCCGCAGGGCTTGGTACCGGGTCCCATGCTCTTTGACATGTTCATAAATGATTTAGAGTTGGGAGTGAGCAGTGAAGTGGCCAAGTTTGCAGATGACAGTAAATTGTTCAGGGTGGTGAGAACCAGAGACGATTGTGAGGCACTCCAAAGGGATCTGTTGAGGCTGGGTGAGTGGGCGTCAACATGGCAGATGACGTTCAGTGTGGCCAAGTGCAAAGTAATGCACATTGGGGCCAAAAATCCCAGCTACAAATACGAGTTGATGGGGTTGTGAACTGGCAGAGACTGACCAAGAGAGATCTTGGGGTCGTTGTAGATAACTCACTGAAAATGTCAAGACAGTGTGCGGCTGCAATAAAAAAGGCCAACGTCATGCTGGGAATTATTTGGAAGGGAATTGAAAACAAATCAGCCAGTATCATAATTGTTGTTCAGTCGCAAAGTTGAGTCCAACTCTTTGCGACCCATTGGACAAAGTAATGCCAGGCCCTCTGGTCTTCCACCATCCTTCAAAGTCTGTTCAAATTTGTGTTTGTTACATCAGTAATACTGACCAGCCATCTCATCTTTTGCCGTCCCCTTCTTCTTTGCCTTCTGTCTTTCCTAGCATCAGGATGTTCTCCAGGGAATGCTCCCTGTATAAATCGATGGTGCGGTCTCATTTGTAATACTGTGTACAATTTTGGTCACCACAACTCAAAAAGGATATTATAGCATTGGGAAAAGTGCAGAAAAGGACAACGTAGAATGATTAAAGGTTTAAGAACATAGAGAAGCCATGTTAGATCAGGCCAATGGCCCATCCAGTCCAACATTCTGTGTCCCACAGCGGCTATATATATATATATATATATATATATATATATATATATATATATATATACACACACACACCACACACACACACATACACACTGTGGCTAATAGCCACTGATGGACCTCTGCTCCATATTTTTATCTAACCCCTCTTGAAGGTGGCCATGCTTGTGGCCGCCACCACCTCCTGTGGCAGTGAATTCCACATGTTAATCACCCTTTGGGTGAAGAAGTACTTCCTTTTATCCGTTTTAACCTGTCTGCTCAGCAATTTCATCGAATGCCCACGAGTTCTCGTATTGTGAGAAAGGAGAAAAGTACTTCATCTCTACTTTCTCCATCCCATGCATTATCTTGTAAACCTCTATCATGTCACCCCCTCAGTCGATGTTTCTCCAAGCTAAAGAGCCCTAAGCGTTTCAACCTTTCTTCATAGGGAAGGTGTTCCAGCCCTTTAATCATTCTAGTTGCCCTTTTCTGAACATTCTCCAATGCTATAATATCCTTTTTGAGGTGCGGCGACCAGAACTGCACACAGTACTCCAAATGAGACCGCACCATCGATTTATACAGGGGCATTATGATACTGGCTGATTTGTTTTCAATTCCCTTCCTAATAATTTCCCAGCATGGCGTTGGCCTTTTTTATTGCAAACGCACACTGCCTTGACATTTTCAGTGAATTATCTACCACGACCCCAAGATCTCTCTCTTGGTCAGTCTCTGCCAGTTCACACCCCATCAACTTGTATTTGTAGCTGGGATTCTTGGCCCCAATGTGCATTACTTTGCACTTGGCCACATTGAACCGCATCTGCCACGTTGACGCCCACTCACCCAGCCTCAACAGATCCCTTTGGAGTTCCTCACAATCCTCTCTGGTTCTCACCACCCTGAACAATTAGTGTCATCCGCAAATTTGGCCACTTCACTGCTCACTCCCAACTCTAAATCATTTATGACCAAGTTAAAGAGCATGGGACCCAGTACCGAGCCCTGCGGCACCCCACTGCTTACCGTCCTCCACTGCGAAGACTGCCCATTTTATACTCACTCTCTGCTTCCTATTACTCAGCCAGTTTTTGATCCACAAGAGGACCTGTCCTTTTACTCCATGACTCTCAAGCTTTCTAAGGAGCCTTTGATGAGGAACTTTATCAAAAGCTTTCTGGAAGTCAAGGTAAACAACATCTATCGGGTCTCCTTTGTCCACAAGTTTGTTTACCCCCTCAAAGAAATGTAACAGGTTAGTGAGGCAAGATCTTCCCTTACAGAACCCATGCTGAGTCTTCCTCAATAACCTGTGTTCATCAATGTGCCTACTCATTCTGTCCTTGATAATGGTTTCTACCAACTTTCCCGGTATTGAAGTCAGACTGACTGGCCTGTAATTTCCTGGAAAGTGTTTGGAACACTTTCCCTATGAAGAAAGGTTAAAACGCTTGGGGCTCTTTAGCTTGGAGAAATGTCGACTGCAGGGTGACATGACAGAAGTTTGCAAGATTATGCATGGGATGGAGAAAGTTCTTTTCTCCCTTTCTCACAATACAAGAACTCGTGGGCATTCAATGAAATTGCTGAGCAGTCGGGTTAGAGCAAATAAAAGGAACTACTTCTTCACCCAAAGGGTGATTAGCATGTGGAATTCACTGCCACAGGAGGTGGTGGCGGCTGCAAGCATAGCCAGCTTCAAGAGGGGATTGGATAAAAATATGGAGTAGAGGTCCATCAGTGGCCATTAGCCACAGTATATTATTGGAACTGTCTGGGGCAGTGATGCTCTGTATTTTTGGTGCTGGGGGGGGGAGTGAAAGGGCTTCTAGACCCACTTGTGAACCTCCTCGTGGCAATTGGGGTTTTTTTGGCCACTATGTGACACAGAGTGTTGAACTGGATAGGGCATTGGCCTTATCCAAGATGGCTTCTCTTATGTTCTTATGTGACACAGAGTGTTGGACTGGATGAGCCATTGGCCTGATCCAACAGGGCTTCTCTTATGATCTTATGTGACTCAGAGTGTTGGACTGGATGGGCCATTGGCCTGATCCAACAGGGCTTCTCTTATGATCTTATGTGACTCAGAGTGCTGGACTGGAGGGACCATTGGCCTAATCCAACAGGGCTTCTCTTATGATCTTATGTGACTCACAGTGTTGGACTGGATGGGCCATTGGCCTGATCCAACAGGGCTTGTCTTATGTTCTTATGTGACACAGAGTGTTGGACTGGAGGGGCCACTGGCCTGATCCAACAGGGCTTCTCTTATGTTCTTATGTGACACAGAGTGTTGGACTGGAGGGGCCATTGGCCTGATCCAACAGGGCTTCTCTTATGATCTTATGTGACTCAGAGTGTTGGACTGGATGGGCCACTGGCCTGATCCAACAGGGCTTCTCTTAGTTCTTATGTGACACAGAGTGTTGGACTGGATGAGCCATTGGCCTGATCCAACAGGGCTTCTCTTATGATCTTATGTGACTCAGAGTGTTGGACTGGATGGGCCATTGGCCTGATCCAACAGGGCTTCTCTTATGATCTTATGTGACTCAGAGTGTTGGACTGGAGGGACCATTGGCCTAATCCAACAGGGCTTCTCTTATGATCTTATGTGACTCACAGTGTTGGACTGGATGGGCCATTGGCCTGATCCAACAGGGCTTCTCTCATGTTCTTATGTGACACAGAGTGTTGGACTGGATGGGCCATTGGCCTGATCCAACAGGGCTTCTATTATGTTCTTATGTGACACAGAGTGTTGGACTGGAGGGGCCACTGGCCTGATCCAACAGGGCTTCTCTTATGTTCTTATGTGACACAGAGTGTTGGACTGGAGGGGCCATTGGCCTGATCCAACAGGGCTTCTCTTATGTTCTTCTGTGACACAGAGTGTTGGACTGGATGGGCCATTGGCCTGATCCAACAGGGCTTCTCTTATGTTCTTATGTGACACAGAGTGTTGGACTGGATGGGCCATTGGCCTGATCCAACAGGGCTTCTATTATGTTCTTCTGTGACACAGAGTGTTGGACTGGAGGGGCCATTGGCCTGATCCAACAGGGCTTCTCTTATGTTCTTCTGTGACACAGAGTGTTGGACTGGATGGGCCATTGGCCTGATCCAACAGGGCTTCTCTCATGTTCTTATGTGACACAGAGTGTTGGACTGGATGGGCCATTGGCCTGATCCAACAGGGCTTCTATTATGTTCTTCTGTGACACAGAGTGTTGGACTGGAGGGGCCACTGGCCTGATCCAACAGGGCTTCTCTTATGTTCTTCTGTGACACAGAGTGTTGGACTGGATGGGCCATTGGCCTGATCCAACAGAGCTTCTCTTATGTTCTTCTGTGACACAGAGTGTTGGACTGGATGGGCCATTGGCCTGATCCAACAGGGCTTCTCTTATGTTCTTATGTGACACAGAGTGTTGGACTGGATGGGCCATTGGCCTGATCCAACAGGGCTTCTATTATGTTCTTATGTGACTCAGAGTGTTGGACTGGAGGGGCCATTGGCCTGATCCAACAGGGCTTCTCTTATGTTCTTATGTGACACAGAGTGTTGGACTGGATGGGCCATTGGCCTGATCCAACAGGGCTTCTCTTATGTTCTTCTGTGACACAGAGTGTTGGACTGGATGGGCCATTGGCCTGATCCAACAGGGCTTTTCTCATGTTCTTATGTGACACAGAGTGTTGGACTGGATGGGCCATTGGCCTGATCCAACAGGGCTTCTCTCATGTTCTTATGTGACACAAAGCGTTGGACTGGATGGGCTATTGGCCTGATCCAACATGGCTTCTCTTATGTTCTTATGTGACACAGAGTGTTGGACTGGATGGCCCATTTGCCTGATCCAACAGGGCTTCTCTCATGTTCTTATGTGACACAGAGTGTTGGACTGGAGGGGCCACTGGCCTGATCCAACATGGCTTCTCTTATGTTCTTATGTAATTTAGTACACTTTCTGGTGATGTGAGGGGTGTGTGGCAGATGCAAAGGAGTTGTGGTAATGAGGGAGACACCCCGCCCAGGAGCTTGGGGGGGGGGGATCGTCTCCGGAGCAGCCTGCGGGGGGGGGAGTGGGGGGGCGGAGCCACTCCTCACCAGGCCCTGCTCCCCCCCCCTGTCTCCACAGCCCCCCATTTCCTATACCAGCAGAAGTGTGAGTGCAGCTTCGCCAACGGGACCGGAGGGGAGGTGTGCTACCTGGAGAGGTACTTCTATGGCCGGCAGGAGTTCGTGCGCTTCGACAGCCGCCGTGGCTGGTTCGAGGCCGTCACCGAGCTGGGCGAGCCCATCGCCCAAAACTGGAACAGCCAAAAGGACTTGATGGACTACGAGCGGGCCCAGGTGAACACTCTCTGCCGTTACAACTACGGGGTGATGGAGACAGGGCAGATGGTGGGCAGGACAGGTGAGTAGAGAGGAGGGGGGGAGGAGGGAGGGGGCGGAGCCGGGGGCGGGTCTCCGGAGGAAGGGGCAGAGCGCCCTGTCCCTCCTTCCTCTGCCCCTCCTTGAGGGGTCCCCTCCAGTGGGAGTCTGGGGTCTGGGGGTGAGAAAAGGGCCAGGTGGGGGAGGAGAAGGAGGAGGAGGCAGGAAGGCCCCCCCCTTGGGGCAGCAGGAACTGGAGGGGGGGCTCTCTCTGTCATCACCCCCTCTTGCCACCCAAGGCCGGGAGGTGGGCGGGGAAAGCTTTGTGGGGTGGGGATGGAGAAGAGGCCCCAGACCCCTGCAGGAGCCTCCGGATTGATTCTGGACCCCCCCATCAGACATCTGGGTCTCAGGGGGGCAGGTGATAATCCCCCATGCTGAGGGGTCCCAAGGCCCCAGAGAACCAAGGGGTTGTGTCCCTCCTTGTGGGTCTCCTCCATCATCATCTCTGTCATTCTTCGGTGTTTTAAGTTCTTTGAAATTGATCTATTTAAAAAAAAATCTCTCTCTTGGAGCTTTTAAGGCTGAGCTTTAAATCGAATCCAGTGAGACCAGACCGAGCCCGAAGGACTCGGAATATATTCCTGATCTTTATGCTCCTGAGGGTCTTGTCAGGGAGGAGAGTGCAGAACGAAGCAACAACATGGCGACAGAACAAGCCCCCGCAATCACAAGATGAGATTTTTACCTCACTCTTTAATAAAATGGAACAGAAGCTGATGGGCAACATGTCAGCTCTTATTTGCCACTTTTAGAGCAACTGACTGGATTAAAAACATCCATACAAACCGTTACAAAAAGCGTTACACATAAAGCGGACTCAGCATATGAAATAAGCACCAACTTACAAAATGGCTGCCAGGCTCTTAAATCAGAAAATGAACGCTTACAGTCCAGAGTCTTAGCCTTGGAAGCCTCTTCACATAAAACTCGCATTAAATTCCAGGACTTCAATGAATCTTTGGCCCCAATCTCGGAACTCTCTACATTTCTAACATGGTGCCCACGAGTTCTTGTATTGTGAGAAAGGGAGAAAAATACTTCTTTCTCTACTTTGAGAAACATCGACTGCGGGTTGACATGATAGAGGTTTACAAGATAATGTATTGTCAAAATAGTTAATAATAAAATCTTTGAAAAGTTAAAAAAAAAATCGAGCCCTGTTGTGTCCTAGGTTCAAATGGAGAACTGTTACTTTTGGAGGGAACTGTTACTTTTGGAGGGAAGCTGAACAAGCCAAGCTTGTACTCCACACCAGGGTTCCAGAGAAGGCCTAAGCGTGCCCAATCAGGGGAAGGATTGAAACATAAGTAGCCAATCAACATCTAGGCTCATACTGTACCCTGATAGGCCCTTAGGCCTCTGTAAATAGCCAATCCATGTACATAGTTAAGGTCCAATCAGAAGGGGGCAAGAATTGTATAAAAGGAGCGGGAGGTTTGAATAGAGCTCAGTTTGTGTTGGTGTTCTTGAAGTAAAGCTTGCTGAAATCACTCTCCGACTCTGGTCTCTTACTGCGCCGACCCCAGTACTTTACACTGGCGACGAGGGTGGGATGCCAGTAAGAACCAGCCACAGAACCAGGAACACGGAAAGGTGGCTAAATCCAAGCCATCTGGGTCCCCACCTCCGCTCTGCGCACACCCCATCTCGCAAGCCGCCCAGACACGCTGCCAAGAATGGAGGCTCCAGCCAACCTCCTGCAGCCCTTTAGCATCGATCGCCCCGAGCTGTGGGACTCGTGGGTCGAAGGCTTCCAGTCATACCTGACCTTCCGGAAGATTACAGAGACTACCATGCAGAGAGCTCTGCTTATCAGTATGTGTGGCACGGAGACCGTGGACTTAGCCAGGGCTCTTCTCCAACCCAGGAAGCTCTCAGAGACGCCGGTGGACGACATCATCAGCGCTCTGGAGAAGTATTTCCAGCCCCAGCCAACCAAGCTCACCCGGCACTGGGACTTCCGACAAAGGACACAGAAGGCAAGTGAAACCACGATGGCGTTCTTGACAAGCCTGCGCCGGGTGGCAAGCCGATGCAGTTTCGCAGACCTCAACGAAGCCCTTCTCGACCAGTTTGTATGGGGCTTGAGGGACGAAAAACTAGTACAGAAACTCCTGTCCCTCTCCGAGTGCGACCTAACAAAGGCAATCGATGTGGCCACCAGCTGGGAGAAGGGCAGATCAGCAGGGCCACGGCTGACAAGACAGGCTGCGGCACACCAGATCAACCCTGAACCATCTACAGAGGACTCAGACAAGGACAAAGCTCTACAAACCGGCTATCGTTCAGCAGGAAGGAAGACCACCCATACCTCACAGGGCATGAGACACAAGACACCACCTGCATGTGCAAGCTGCGGGGGCCAGCACGAGCGAAAGACCTGCCGATTCCGGAATGCCACCTGTCGACTCTGCAGCAAGGAAGGCCACATCGCCTGCGCCTGCAGATCCACATCCCGGGCACGCGTCCCGCAAAGATCTGCGCACTCCGAAGGCCAGCCAGACTTCGAGACCGACGCTCTCCACGCCCACCAATACCCGGTACAGTACCTAGCCTCGCCAGTCAGGCCCTCCAAAATCCGGGTCAATGTAGAGATCGGGGGGGGGTGCCCTGCCAAATGGAGGTGGACTCTGGGTCAGCATCATCTATTATAGCGGCAGAGACATTTTTTAAAATCCCCACCAGGCTGAGGCCTCGTCTCAGGGACCCGGGGTTTACCTTAGTGGACTTCCAGAAGAATAAGGTGCCTATCTTGGGAGTGGGCCCGGTCCCAGTCGAATACAAGGGGTTCAAGGGCCAGCTACAAGTGCTAGTGGTCAAGAACCACCTTACAAACCTTTTGGGTCTCGACTGGTTCAAGCCCCTGGGAATAGAGATCAGGGGGGTCAATAAGACTGTCGGAGTGGACTTTAAGAAGGTTTGCGAAGAGTTCCCGGCCGTTTTCGATGGCACCTTGGGCTGCTACACGGGTCCCCCGGTTACACTACACCTCGACCCCACAGTGCGGCCTATTAGGCTTAAAGCGCGGCGAGTTCCATTCGCGCTCAAGCCTAAAATTGAGGAGGAACTGGATAAACTGATTGCACAGGGAATACTAGAGCCTGTCACCCACGCAGCCTGGGAAACGCCCATCGTGACTCCAGTCAAGCCCAGTGGGGAAGTGCGGATTTGTGCAGACTATAAGTGCACCCTCAACAAGGCTCTTCAGGCCCACGCATACCCTGTGCCCATCGTCAGCCACGTTTTAGCCACCCTAGCCGGCGCAAAAATTTTTGGCAAGTTGGACTTGGCCCAAGCTTACCAACAGCTGCCGGTGGATGAGGCCACGGCCAACGCCCAAACAATTGTGACCCACCGGGGGGCCTTTAGAGTAAAGCGGTTGCAATTTGGAGTGAGTGTGGCTCCGGGGTTGTTCCAGGAACTCATGGACTTTCTTTTAAAAGGACTTCCCGGAGTCACTCCATTCTTCGATGATGTGCTGATCGCTGCAGCCTCGCCTGAAGAATTCGCCGCCCGCCTTAGAGGAGTCCTACAACGTTTTGAAACAGCCGGCCTCAAGGTCAAACGGGAGAAGTGCCTCCTGGGCGTGGATCGGGTGGAATTCCTGGGGTTCTCCATCGATGCCCAGGGGGTCCACCCCTCCGACGCCAAGCTGCGTGCCATCAGAGATGCTCCAGCGCCCACCAACAAGCAAGAACTCCAGGCCTTCCTCGGCCTCCTAAACTTTTATCATGCTTTTCTCCCCCACAAGGCAGCGGTGGCCGAACCCCTGCACCGGCTTCTAGACAAGAACCGACCCTGGGCGTGGGGCCGCCAGCACGCTAAAGCCTTCCAGGATATCAAGGGCCTCCTGATGTCCAACTCCGTCCTTGCCCATTTCGACGAGACCCTGCCCTTGGTCCTTGCATGCGACGCATCCCCTTATGGCGTGGGGGCAGTTCTGGGCCACCGACTCCCTGATGCGACCGAAGTCCCTATCGCGTACTACTCGCGGACCCTCTCATCGGCGGAGCGGAACTACGCCCAAATCGACAAAGAAGGGTTGGCAGTTGTGGCCGGCGTCAAAAAATTTCATGATTACATCTACGGCCGGCCCTTTACCCTCTATACGGACCACAAACCCCTCTTGGGCCTCTTTGCATCAGACCGGCAGACCCCTCAGGTGTTGTCCCCACGGGTCCTCCGTTGGTCCATTTTTCTAGCCGGCTACACTTACACCCTAGTGCATCGCCCGGGCAAGGCAATGGGCCATGCTGACGCCCTGAGCCGCTTGCCCTTGCCTGACGTGGATCCCGATCCAGCCCCGGCTCATCAGATCCTACTGATGGACATGCTTCCGGACAGGCCATTGCTCGCCCGCGACGTTGCTGCCCGCTCCGCTCGTGATCCAGTCCTCTCCCGTGTCTTGGACTGGGTGGGGAGGGGGTGGCCCAAGGGCTCGACTGGGCCGGAATTTACTCCGTTTGCAGCCCGGAAAGACGAACTATCCACCCACAAAGGCTGCCTACTATGGGGCAACAGAGTCGTCATCCCCAAACCCTTGCAAGACCAAGTGCTTAGAGCCCTGCACGAGGCACACCCGGGCATAGTCCGCATGAAGGCTCTCGCACGAAGCTATGTCTGGTGGCCTGGCCTCGATGCAGAAATTGAGGCTTGGGTTAAAAGGTGCCCGACATGCCAGGTGTCAAGGCCTGACCCCCCACGTGACCCAGTGCAACCATGGGAATCCACCAAAACCCCCTGGTCAAGACTGCATATGGACTTTGCTGGCCCCTTCCATGGGCGGACTCTACTCATACTAGTGGATTCATACTCCAAGTGGTTGGAGGTGGTCCAGGTGCCCTCGCCATCATCGCAGGCAACCATCACGGCTCTGAGGGCCATCTTTGCAACCCACGGGTTGCCGGAGACCATCGTCACCGACAACGGCACAGCATTCACGTCCGCAGTGTTCCAGGACTTCTTAGCCAGGAACCTCATCAGGCACATTCGCTCTGCCCCGTTTCATCCAGCCACCAACGGCCAGGCAGAGCGGATGGTGCGCAAAGCAAAGGAGGCCTTGAACCGTCTGGGCCCCTCAGACTGGCCAAAAGACTTGGCGTGTTTCCTAATGGCCTACTGGACCACACCCACCGCCTCCACAGGTCGCAGTCCAGCCGAACTCCTCATGGGCCGCCGCATCACCACCCTGCTGGACAAGCTGCACCCTGACCGAGCCCCAGACAGGCGACCGGCGCCGGAACACCTTAAAGCCCCCAGAGGGTTCTACCCAGGTGAGACAGTGTGGGCACGGAACTATGCCACCACTGGCCCCGCCTGGCTCCCTGGAAAGGTGGACCACGTCACAGGACCGGTCTCCTATGCAGTGACCTTGGAGGGTGGACATCTCCTGAGGCGACACATCGACCAACTCTGTGGTCGCCTGCCTGCCGGGGAGCCAAGGTCAGAGGCTCCAGATCCGGACAACGTAAGTCCCCGTGAGCCGCGCAGCTGAACCCAGGTCTTCCGGGGCCGCCGTCCCAGATGTCTCCAGCTCTGCAGCCGCGGAACCACCAACCGAGTCAGAACGCCCAGTCCCCTCGGAGCTCCGACGCTCGACACGAGACCGCCGCCCTCCGGCATATCTCCAGGACTATGTCACCTGATAGCTGGAACTATGGGGGGAGGGGTGTTGTGTCCTAGGTTCAAATGGAGAACTGTTACTTTTGGAGGGAACTTACTTTTGGAGGGAAGCTGAACAAGCCAAGCTTGTACTCCACACCAGGGTTCCAGAGAAGGCCTAAGCGTGCCCAATCAGGGGAAGGATTGAAACATAAGTAGCCAATCAACATCTAGGCTCATACTGTACCCTGATAGGCCCTTAGGCCTCTGTAAATAGCCAATCCATGTACATAGTTAAGGTCCAATCAGAAGGGGGCAAGAATTGTATAAAAGGAGCGGGAGGTTTGAATAGAGCTCAGTTTGTGTTGGTGTTCTTGAAGTAAAGCTTGCTGAAATCACTCTCCGACTCTGGTCTCTTACTGCGCCGACCCCAGTACTTTACAAGCCCGAAGTCTCCCTAGAAGCTACAATGACTAAACGGAGGCTCTCGTACTTTGGTCTCAAAGTCTGGGTCCAGTGGGGCACCTCGAAGGCCAACAAAGTTTAATTCAAGCTATAAGCTTTCTTGTGTGTGCACTCTTCCTCAGATACAGTGAAAGAGAATTTCCTCACGCCCTGCATGGAAGGGCCACTCAGAGCCGGGATTCATGCATCAAGCTGAGGCTTTATCAAGGCGATTGGATGGCAGCAAATTAGCACACAAATGCAAAAGCTGACAAACAGATGAGCGAACATCACTTGAGTCCAACGGCGCACCCAAAGCCAACCAAGCTCAACCCAGGGTACAAGCAAGGACAGAGAAACTCTGCACATGTAGGTGTGCATTTCTTCAATCACATTTGAAACAGATTTCCGCAAATATTGCATACAAGTGTGGAGGGGCTGGCTGCCGGGAAGAACTATTTAGAATCAAGTTGCATAAGCCCTTCAGAAGAGGAGGGGGTCTGAGAGAAGTGTAAACTGGGATGAAAACAACAGACAGGAAGTTCTACATCTTTACGGCTAAAGAACTGTAGAAGGGATGGTGTCTCTTCTCTAAAAGTTAGACAAAGAGGGGGAGAGGCCCTAAAATGCAGGATAGCCGATACTTTGATTTCCAGGCAGTCACAACACTTAATTCCAGTTGATTTAACTAAGACCACATACAAACCTTGGCGGGCTTTTTCATTAAGTAGCAGCCTGGTTATGGTCGACACAAGTCACTTCCTGTTGACTGACAAAATGCAGTTAACAATATGATTACTGAAGTGTTTCTAACTTGCTAAACTCTACAAGAGGGTCCTCCATTTCCAAGTAAATCCATGATCTTTTGTGAAGACAATGCAGGTGACAGGGGAGGGGGTTATGGGGGGCTGTAAACAATAAGGCAGCTTCTGGGCCTTTTGGCATCACTCAGCAAGGCCCTCTTTCTCAGATGGAGAGCTGCCTCCCCATCTTTGTTGGAAGAGAGATTGGAATCCAAGGAACATCCTGTCTTTGGGAGTTGCAAAAAACTTTGGAAGGACCATTCTGAAAGACCGTCCTGGGAGAAGAAGGCTGGGCCTCTGGTACCACACAGCAGTTTGTGGATCCAAACCCGCTTCTTCCCCGTCTGACATGCTAACAACTGTATTCTGCTGAAGAGGAAATCCGTTGGCAGCTACTAGCCATGGTAGTGAATTGGAACCTCCATGTGCAGAGATGGTCTACTCTGAGCTCCAGAGGCTGTGGAGAACCAAGGGGAGAAGAAGACCTCCTTCTTGGGAGCTTCCCAGAGGCCAGAGACGACCTTCCAGCAGGAGCCAAAGGAGGATTTAGGGATCCCCTTGAGAGTTTCACAAGGTATTTCCAAAGATCTCTTCAGCAGCAGCAAGTCCAAGGTCTCTGCTGTCGAAAAGCATTTCCAGAGAGTTCAGACTGACCCAGCAGCTGCTTCTGTGGGAGTCTTCAGGTGGATTCTTATCCCAGGCTGGGTGGGGGTCTGATCCTGCAAACAAACTCCTAGTGTTTTGGGAAGCAAGAAGGAACTGTAGGAATCTGAGAGAGGTGCATTTGTGTGTCTCTTTGTGCAGGGGCCAGAATATGAGTTAGTGGATCCTTGTGGTGGTGGGAGAGGTCAAGGGATTGTGTCTTTAGAAATCCATCAGCTGCAGACGTGAGAAAGTCCTCCTCTTCTCCATCTGTTGGTGTTCTTCTGGTTCTCCTCCATCTCTGCAATTGTCCCCTCTTTCCCCCTCACTTCCAGTTGAGCCCCTGGTGAAGATCTCCCCCACCAAGGGAGACCCCCTGGCCCACCACACCCTCCTGATCTGCACCGCGGCAGGATATTATCCCCCCGCGATTGACATCAAGTGGCTGAAGAACGGGCAGGAGCAGACACAGGGGGTGGGATACGATGATGAGATCCAGAACGCAGACTGGACCTACCAGTACCAGGTGATGCTGGAGACGGTGCCTCAGCGGGGAGACGTCTACGCCTGCCAGGTGGAGCACAAAAGTGTGAAGGAACCCATCAGCGTGCAGTGGGGTAAGAGAATCACGGGCTCCCCTCTTCTCCCCTCTCCCTTGAAGGGAGTTCCAAGGACTTGTGTCAAGCGACTCCCCCACTTCTCAAGGACTCCCCTCTTCCATGAGGGAGCCAAAGCACCACAAAAGACAATAGCATTGGGAAAAGTGCAGAATAGGGCAAGCAAAATGAGTAAGGGGATGAAACACCTTCCCCATGAGGAAAGGTTAAAGAGGTCGGGGCTCTTTAGGTTGGAGAAACCTCGACTGAGGAGTGACAAGATAAAGATTGAGAATATTATTAAGGAGACAGAGAAGGCAGAGAAAGGTCCTTCCCCCCTTTCTCACACTACAAGAAATAGTGGGGTCCCAATGAAATAATGAGATTTGGAACAGATCAAAGGAAGCACTTCTTCACCAAAGAGTCATTATAATAATAATAATAATAATAATAATAAATTTTTATTTGTACCCCGCCCTCCCCTGCCGAAGCAGGCTCAGGGCGGCTAACAATACGGTGACCAATGGTGCACCAACAATAAAACAGTTACATTAGAAACATTAAATTAAATTAAATTAAACATTAAATTAACCTTAAAAGCCTGAATTAAAACAATTAACTAAAACATATTATGACGCTATCCTTGACACTCTTCTAGTTGATGCTGATGGCGGATTTTCAGTTATTCATAAGCTAATTTAAAAAGGGTGGTCTTGCAGGCCCTGCGGAACTGATCAAGGAATTCAGTGTTGCAGGAAGTGGTGGTGGCTACAAGCACAGACAGCTTCAAGAGGGGACTGGATAAACATATGGAGCAGAAAGGCCGAATCTGGCCCTGATCCACCTTCTCACAGGGGGTCCCTCCTTCTCTTCCCACAGAGCCACAGACGTCGGACTCTGCCAAGAGCAAAGTGTGGACAGGGGCCGTGGGGGCCATTCTGGGGCTGGTCTTTGTGGCCGTGGGGCTTTATCTGTACCTGAAGAGCAGGAAAGGTGAGGGGCTAGAGGGGTGGGTGGGGGGTGGGCCATTATCTCCCCCTTCTGCTCTGGGATCTGCCCATCCTTGGCCTGACTTTACAGGGAGAAATGAAGGGACCCAAAGGAAAAGCTTTAGCAAATGAGCAGTTAATCTGTGGAATTCTCTGCCACTGGACATAGCCATGTCTTGGGAGCACAGATGGCTTTTGAATAGAGGGTGAGTCCACCAGCTGCAGTGACTCAAAAGAACCTCCATCTCCAGAGGCAGCAGACTTCTGATGTCCAATGCTGGCAGTCAGGGTCTCTCTCCCCAGTCTGGTGGTCCTCTGAAGCCCCTGATTGGCCCCTGTGTGAGGCAGGAGGCTGGACTAGATGGACCCTCACTGGTCTGATCCAGCAGGCTCTTCTGAGGTTTTTGTGAAGGCCTCAGCCTCTCTTCCCTGTTGTTGGCCCTCCAGAGGAATTGGTTGGCCACTGTGGAAGACAGGAGGCTGGACTAGATGGAGCCTCCCTGGTCTAACCCAGCAGGGCTCTTCTGATGCTCTTCTCAGGAGAAGGCCTCAGCCTCTCTGCCCTGTTGTTGGCCCTCCAGAGGAACTGGCTGGCACCTGTGTGAGGCAGGAGGCTGGACTAAATGGACCTTCACTGGTCTGATCCAGCAGGGCTTTTCTGAGGTTCTTATTAGGGGAAGGCCTCAGCCTCTCTGCCCTGTTGTTGGCCCTACAGAGGAACTGGTTGGCCACTGTGTGAGACAGGAGGCTGGACTAGATGGACCCTCACTGGTCTGATCCAGCAGGGCTCTTCTGAGGTTCTTATTAGGGGAAGGCCTCGCCCTTTCTGCTCTGTTGTTGGCCCTCCAGAGGAACTGGCTGGCCACTGTGTGAGACAGGAGGCTGGACTAGATGGACCCTCACTGGTCTGATCCAGCAGGGCTCTTCTGAGGTTCTTATTAGGGGAAGGCCTCGCCCTTTCTGCTCTGTTGTTGGCCCTCCAGAGGAACTGGCTGGCCACTGTGTGAGACAGGAGGCTGGACTAGATGGACCCTCCCTGGTCTGACCCAGCAGGGCTCTTCTGACCAGCAGGGCTCTTCTGATGTTCTTAGGAAGGCCTCAGCCTCTCCGCCCTGTTGTTGGCCCTCCAGAGGAACTGGCTGGCCACTGTATGAGGCAGGAGGCTGGACTAGATGGACCCTCACTGGTCTGACCCAGCAGGGCTCTTCTGATGCTCTTCTCAGGAGAAGGCCTCGGCCTCTCTGCCCTGTTGTTGGCCCTCCAGAGGAACTGGTTGGCCTCTGTGTGAGACAGGAGGCTGGATTAGATGGACCCTCACTGGTCTGATCCAGCAGGGCTCTTCTGAGGTTCTTATTAGGGGAAGGCCTCGGCCTCTCTGCTCTGTTGTTGGCCCTCCAGAGGAACTGGCTGGCCACTGTATGAGGCAGGAGGCTGGACTAGATGGACCCTCACTGGTCTGCTCCAGCAGGGCTCTTCTGAGGTTCTTATTAGGGGAAGGCCTCGGCCTCTCTGCTCTGTTGTTGGCCCTCCAGAGGAACTGGCTGGCCACTGTATGAGGCAGGAGGCTGGACTAGATGGACTCTCCCTGGTCTGACCCAGCAGGGCTCTTCTGATGCTCTTCTCAGGAGAAGGCCTCAGCCTCTCTGCCCTGTTGTTGGCCTTCCACAGGAACTGGCTGGCTGCTGTGTGAGACAGGATGCTGGAGTAGATGGGCCATGACTGGTCTGATCCAGCAGGGCATTTATATTCACAAAACCAGAACACTGAATGTCTCAGCTAGATTATGGTCATTAAACCCAATCGATAAGGATGGATAGAATCAAAATAAAACAATAATGTATGTATACTAATAATTCAATTCATAGCTTGCTGTCCTCACTGAATCTCCAGGTAGATTACAAAATGTGAAAAAAACCCTCAAGGAATCACCTGTCAAGGGAAGGCAGAAGTTTCTTAGTCATAATAGACTAATTTGATTCCTTGGCAGAAAGTGGGACCCATTTAGCCTCTGCCAGAAAACAGAGCGGATATTCTAGCCGGGGGAGTGGGGCAGTGGGAGAGTGTTGGTTTGGCACGTAGCAATTCCTGGCAGCAGGTACAGGTAAAATAACTGGATAGCCTGTGATGGAGAAGGCCCCTCTACTGTGGAGACCTCAGAGAAAGAGCTGCTGATGGTCAGAGGAGACCAGACTGACCCAGAGAGGAGTCCACCTGTGTCCTCTTATTTGGCGTTCGGGCTGAGAGACCAAAGAGAGAGAGCCAGTTTGGTGTAGTGGTGAAGTGTGCAGACTCTTACCTGGCAGAACCGGGTTTGATTCCCCACTCCTCCACTTGCATAGGGGAGGGACAGTGGCTCAGTGGTAGAGCATCTGCTTGGTAAGCTTAAGGTCCCAGGTTCAATCCCTGGCATCTCCAACTAAATGGGTCCAGGCAAATAGGTGTGAAAAACCTTAGCTTGAGACCCTGGAGAGCCTCTGCCAGTCTGAGTAGACAATACTGACTTCGATGGACCGAGGGTCTGATTCAGTATAAGGCAGCTTCATATGTTCATCTGCTGGAATTGCCTTGAGTCAGCCATAACTCTCTTATCTGGGAGAACGGGGTTTGATTCCCCACTCCTCCACTTGCAGCTGCTGGAATGGCCTGGGGTCAGCCATAGCTCTCTTGTCTGGGAGAACGGGGTTTGATTCCCCACTCCTCCACTTGAACCTGCTGGAATGGCCTTGGGTCAGCCATAGCTCTGGCAGAGGTTGTGCTTGAAAGGGCAGCTGCTGTGAGAGCCCTCTCAGCCCCACCCACCTCACAGGGTGTCTGTTGTGGGGGGAGAAGATATAGGAGATTGTAGGCCGCTCCGAGACTCTGTCCTTGAAAGGGCAGCTTCTGGGAGAGCCCTCTCAGCCCCGCCCACCTCACAGGGTGTCTGTTGTTGGGGAGGAAGGGAAAGGAGATTGTGAGCCACGCTGAGACTCTTCGGAGTGTAGGGTGGGATATAAATCCAATTTCTTCTTCCTGACCCTCTTGTTTAAGAGGGAGGCCATGGGGGAGGGGTATTGAAAATGTGTGAATGGGGAGCACTGGCTTCAGGGTACGTGTGGAGAATTCCTGGCCAATCCGGCATACGGGGTTCTCCCTTCCTCTTTGTAGCCTTGTGCCAACACCCTTGTGAGGTAGGTAGGGCTGAGAGAGTCTGACTCGCTCAAGGGTGCCTGGTCAGCCCAGAGGAGAGAGCTGGGGAGATGTTTTTGTCCGAGGTTTCAGGAGGAGGGAGGGGGGCCTTCAACCCTCTGCAGAAAGCAACCCCCCCCCTCAAGGTTGTGGGTTTCTTCCTGAAGGGCCCTTTCCTCCCAGCTGTTCCCTGGGTGCCAACCACAGTCTTCTGGCTGCCCGCCTTTTCTGGCTGCCCCTCCCCACTCTGGCTGGCCAGCTTAGCTTCCAGGGGGGGAGGGTCTCACTTCCAGCTCCCTCCCTGTCTGTTGGTCTCCTGGAAGAGGCAAGGGGGAGACCCCAGTTGGAGATTTTTAGGAGGCACATCAAGACAAGTTTCTTTGCCAGGCTCGGGAGGGGAATTGCTGGCATCTGGATAGCTGGCATCTTTGAAAGGGGCAGATTTGAGTGGTGTGGTCTTGATTTTTGACTTGTCCTGTTTTAATTCTTGCTTTGAGCCACCCTGACTTCAGAGGAAAGGCGGGGTCTGAATACTACAAATAAATAAATAAAACGAATCTCTCTCTTTCAGCAACTCCCCTGCCACCACCCCCAGGTAAAGATCCCTCTTTTCCTTTTCTGCCCTCCTCTTTCCCACTGAGATTCCAGGCAGCAATGTTTCCCCCTCCCTGTTTTTATTGCATGGGTGTATTTATCCTCCCTTTCTCTAAGGAAAGGAAAGGTCCCCTGTGCAAGCACCAGTCGTTTCCGACTCTGGGGTGACGTTGCTTTCACAACGTTTTCACGGCAGACTTTTTACAGGGTGGTTTGCCATGGCCTTCCTCAGTCCTTTACGCTTTCCCCCCAGCAAGCAGGGTCCTTATTTTACCGACCTAGGAAGGGTGGAAGGCTGAGTCAACCTGGAGCCGGCTACCTGAACCAGCTTCCGCTGGGATCGAACTCAGGTCATGAGCAGAGGGCTCCGACTGCAGTACTGCAGCTTTACCACTCTGCGCCACGGGGTAAAGGCAGTTCCCTGTGCAAGCAGCAGTCGTTTCCAACTCTGGGGTGATGTTGCTTTCACAACGTTTTCATGGCAGACTTTTTACGGGGTGGTTTGCCATTGCCTTCCCCAGTCCTCTACACTTTCCCCCCAGCAAGCTGGCGACTCCTTTGACCGACCTCGGAAGGATGGAAGGCTGAGTCAACCTGGAGCCGGCTACCTGAACCAGCTTCCACCAGGGATCGAACTCAGGTCATGAGCAGAGCTTAGGACTGCAGTACTGCAGCTTTAACACTCTGAGCCAGCTTTAACACTCTGAGCCACGGGGCTCTTTCCCTTCCTCTAAACAGCTGTCTAAAGTAGCCCAGTGAAGTTACAAAGGGCGGGACAACATCAGTGACCATGACAGGATAGAAAAGTCCAAAAAGTCTTTCTGGGTGGGGAGTGCTACAATCTGTCTTGTGGGTGAGGTTTGTGGGGCTCAGGTGAGGTCAGAAGATCCTGCCCCCCTCTCTGGGGATTGACTTTTGGCTTCTGATGGTTCTCCTCCCTCTTTCCTGGCAGGACTCCTCAGTTAACCCTTCCTGCCCCAGGATCCTGCTGGCTGGAAAAACATTTCCTACAACCAAGGCCCTCTTTCCTTTCCGTGGAGGAAGCAAAATGCAAGGAGTGAAGATGGATGGAAGAACTTCACTCACCTGGCGCTGTTCCCCCGAAATGGCTTGTTTTGTGTTTCTCTTTTACTACTTCAGGGAAGGGAGTTCTCCTGCTAGGGCTGTGTGTGCGTGTGGGGGGGGGGAATGTTCCCTCCTTCCTCCCATAAGATATTCCTCCACAGACAGGGTTTCCGCAGACGGAGAGCCAGTTTGGTGTAGTGGTTAAGTGTGTGGACTCTTATCTGGGAGAACCGAGAACCGGGTTAGATTCCCCACTCCTCCACTTGCACCTGCTAGCATGGCCTTGGGTCAGCCATAGCTCTGGCAGAGGTTGTCCTTGAAAGGGCAGCTGCTGTGAGAGCCCTCTCCAGCCCCACCCACCTCACAGGGTGTCTGTTGTCGGGGAGGAAGGGAAAGGAGATTGTGAGCCGCTCTGAGACTCTTTGGAGTGGAGGGCGGGATATAAATCCAATATCTTCATCTACCTCACAGGGTGTCTGTTGTGGGGAGGAAGGGAAAGGAGATTGTGAGCCACTCTGAGACTCTCCGGAATGGAGGGCAGGATATAAATCCAATATCTTCTTCTTCTTCTCCATGCTGGGAAATTCCTGGATATTTGTGGGAGGATCCTGGGGAGACTGGAGTCTGGGGCAGAGGGGAGATCCACTTCAGCATGACTGAACAACATGGAGGCCACCCTCCAAAGCAGGGGGACTAGTATCTGCAGTGTGGATATCAGTGGTCATTCCAGGGAATCTCCAGGGCCCACCTGGAGGTTGGTAACCCTCTGTCATCAAATACAGAAATGGCATGACTTTCTTCCCACCAGCTGGAAGGAAGGGCTGTGTGGCGAGTGTGGGGCCTTCTCCCCTGTCAAAGGGCTCTTCTGTGTTCAGCCTCCATCTCCACCATCTCAATTGCAGCGTCATCTGAATTTGGAACTCAAATCCTCTTTTCCTTTTTTGGGGGGGGGGCATGCTGTGGCTCAGATTCCTGCCCTCCTCTCTCTGGAGTTGGTAAATGCACGAAATCCAAGGGGGCCGAGAACGCATGTGCAAAATAGATCAGTGTTTTGTAAATTTGTCATTTCCAGAATTCATCTTGCTCATTAACCTATTGGAAGAAGCATCTAGTAAGCATTAGAACAAACTCTAGAGATCCGTCTGTGACTCTCTGAGCCTCCTTGGACTGTCTATTTGCAGGCTTCACTCAGGTGATGAAAGCTGTCATGGGGGGTATTAGGAGAGGTGATCCTGAAGTTTTGGTGGTGGGGGGGGGGTCCAAAGGCATTACAGGCTTCGTAAGTGATAGCCAGCAGGTTGAACTCAGGAACTCGTTGTTAACCAGCAAAGTGTCTCCAGAATAAGAGTAATATAAATATCTCTCTTAAACCAAGGATAGCAAGCAGTCTGCAGCCTTCTGTACTAACTGGAGTTTCAGACTTCAAGGGCAGCTCCATGTAGAGTGCTTTGCAGTAGTCTAGTCCCAAGGTCAATGTGGCATGGATCCAAGGGGTCAGATTGGTAGAAACCCATCTTCCACACTAAATGAAGTGAGGCAAAAGCATTTTTGCTAGTAATGACACAGGATTTAGTGTAACCCATAGTCTCTTAGCTAGATTAAAGCCATGAGACAGAAGCAACAGATGGAGACCGGGTGGGGGGTGGGGTGGGGGTGGGGCGGGGAGGGCAGAGGTTCGACAAAGAAGAGATTAGAAGCTCTCTTCCACTGAATCAGACCCTCAAAGTTAGTATTGATCCATCAAAGTCAGTCTTGTCTACGCAGTCCAGCATCGGCTCTCCAGGGTCTCAGGCAGAGGTCTTTCTCTGGAGGAGGGACAGTGGCTCAGTGGCAGAGCATCTGCTTGGTAAGCAGAAGGTCCCAGGTTCAGACCCCGGCATCTCCAACTAAAAAGGGTTCAGGCAAAAAGGCATGAAAAACCTCCGCTTGAGACCCTGGAGAGCCGCTGCCAGTCGGAGTAGACAATGCTGACTTTGATGGACCTTTGAGGGTCTGATTCAGTATAAGATAGCTTCATATGTTCTCCTTTTGGGGGCTGCCCTACACTGTGAGGTCCCTGTCTTTGAGTTTGAAACACACAGGCTGACCCCCAAGAGGAAGATTTTGTCCCCTTCTGCCATTAGTGGAATATCAGGCTGTTCCTTGATTGCTGGCATTTTGTTTGAAGAGGCCCTTTAAAGCAAGGGTGTCAAACATGCAGTTTGGGGGCCAAATCAGGCCCCCGGAGGGCTCCTATCAGGCCCCTGAGCAACTGGCTGTCATCTGTTTTCTTCTTGCTTCCTTCTGCATCAGTTTGCTTTGCCAGGCTTGCTCAATCGCACAGGAGCTACAGAGCAAAACCCCTTTCTCCTCCATTGGCTGAGGCTCCTCCCTGGGGGGGGGGAGAGCTTGCTTGGTGTCGGAGAGCCAGTTTGGTGTAGTGGTTAAGTGTGCAGACTCATCTGGGAGAACCGGGTTTGATTCCCCACTCCTCCACTTGCACCGGCTAGCATGGCCTTGGGTCAGCCATAGCTCTGGCAGAGGTTGTCCTTGAAAGGGCAGCTGCTGGGAGAGCCCTCTCCAGCCCCACCCACCTCACAGGGTGTCTGTTGTGGGGGAGGAAGGGAAAGGAGATTGTAGGCCGCGCTGAGACTTTGTCCTTGAAAGGGCAGCTGCTGTGAGAGCCCTTTCAGCCCCACCCATCTCACAGGGTGTCTGTTGTGGGGAGGAAGGGAAAGGAGATTGTTGGCTGCTCTGAGACTTTTCGAAGCGGAGGGCGGAATATAAATCCAATATCTTCTTCTTCTTTGCCAGGCTCTCTCAATTGCACAGCAGAGCTACTGAGCCAAGCCTCTCTTCCTTCTGTGGGCTGAGGCTCCCCCTCCTGGTCCCCTGGGGAAGGAAGTAAAGAGCCAGAGTTTCCTTTCCCCAGTTTGATCCCATGGGAGAAATGCAAAGAGAGCACCTTTAAGGCCAATGAGTGCTAACATTTTAAGCATGTTTTAAGTTTTTTTTTAAAAAAGTATGTGTTTGTCTGTGTTCTTTATAAAGTGTATATCTCTGCTACCTAATCTTGAATAGGTACACACATGGCCCGGCCCAACAAGGTCTCATTTATGTCAGCTCCGGCCCTCCTAACAAATGAGTTTGACACCCCTGCTGTAAATCTTTACAAAGGTGAAAGAAACGATCCACAGGCCAAGTTCCAGAATCTGCCTCTCCTGCAGGGAAGTTGTGCTTTTTGCTAGCCCTTCGGATCGCGGGGCTGCCCCCTGGGCCAAACGGGTCCTGCATTCGGCATTCACACGTATGTGATCTCCATATGTATATGAGCTTCAAAGAATTCTCACAACAACCATGCAAGGCAGGCTCGTGTCATCCCCCCCCCCCGCCACTGAAGGCAGCAGGAGGCTCTTAGGAAGGGTCCCCCCAGTCCGCCTAAGGTCTCTCGTTAGCCAGTTCCTGGGAGAGGCAGAGCAGTCCAGAAATGCCAGAACTGAAGAGAAGAAGGTGGGGGAGAGAGTTGTGGGGGGGGGGCGTTCATCACCCCTCCCAGGTTTCTGGGTTCCCATCCCCCAGCATTGAGGTTCTCCCTCCCACCCCCTGGAGGCTCCCGATTCCTTTTTTTTTGGGGGGGGGGAGCGTCCTGGAGGGTGAGTGGATCTGGAGGGAGCCTCTTGGATCTGGGCCTGCAGCTTCTCCCTTTCTTTTCTCCAAACTTGGCTGGGCCATGCTTCGAGGGGGGGGAAGGGGCGAAACGGAAGCGCTTCTCTTGCCTTCCCCCCCCAAGCACCCAGAATACAGAGCATCACTGCCCCAGATATGAGAACAAAAGAGAAGCCATGTTGGATCAGGCCAATGGCCCATCCAGTCCAACACTCTGTGTCACATAAGAGAAGCCATGTTGGATCAGGCCAATGGCCCATCCAGTCCAACACTCTGTGTCACACAGTGGCCAAGAAAACCAGGTGCCATCAGGAGGTCCACCAGTCGGGCCAGGACACTAGAAGCCCTCCCACTGTTGACCCCCCAAGCACCCAGAATACAGAGCATCACTGTCTCAGATATGAGAACATAAGAGAAGCCATGTTAGATCAGGCCAATGGCCCATCCAGTCCAACACTCTGTGTCACACAGTGGCCAAGAAAACCAGGTGCCATCAGGAGGTCCAACAGTGGGGGCAGGACACTAGAAGCCCTCCCACTGTTGACCCCCCAAGCCCCCAGAATACAGAGCATCACTGTCTCAGATATGAGAACATAAGAGAAGCCATGTTGGATCAGGCCAATGGCCCATCCAGTCCAACACTCTGTGTCACACAGTGGCCAAGAAAACCAGGTGCCATCAGGAGGTCCACCAGTCGGGCCAGGACACTAGAAGCCCTCCCACTGTTGACCCCCCAAGCACCCAGAATACAGAGCATCACTGTCTCAGATATGAGAACATAAGAGAAGCCATGTTGGATCAGGCCAATGGCCCATCCAGTCCAACACTCTGTGTCACACAGTGGCCAAAAAACCCAGGTGCCATCAGGAGGTCCACCAGTGGGGCCAGGACACCAGAAGCCCTCCCACTGTTGCCCCCCCAAGCACCCAGAATACAGAGCATCACTGTCTCAGATATGAGAACATAAGAGAAGCCATGTTGGATCAGGCCAATGGCCCATCCAGTCCAACACTCTGTGTCACATAAGAGAAGCCATGTTGGATCAGGCCAATGGCCCATCCAGTCCAACACTCTGTGTCACACAGTGGCCAAGAAAACCAGGTGCCATCAGGAGGTCCACCAGTCGGGCCAGGACACTAGAAGCCCTCCCACTGTTGCCCCCCCCCCAAGCACCCAGTATACAGAGCATCACTGTCTCAGATATGAGAACATAAGAGAAGCCATGTTGGATCAGGCCAATGGCCCATCCAGTCCAACACTCTGTGTCACACAGTGGCCAAGAAAACCAGGTGCCATCAGGAGGTCCACCAGTGGGGGCAGGACACTAGAAGCCCTCCCACTGTTGACCCCCCAAGCACCCAGAATACAGAGCATCACTGTCTCAGATATGAGAACATAAGAGAAGCCATGTTGGATCAGGCCAATGGCCCATCCAGTCCAACACTCTGTGTCACACAGTGGCCAAAAAACCCAAGTGCCATCAGGAGGTCCACCAGTGGGGGCAGGACACTAGAAGCCCTCCCACTGTTGCCCCCCCAACCACCCAGAATACAGAGCATCACTGCCCCAGATATGGGAACATAAGAGAAGCCATGTTGGATCACTGCCTCAGACAGAATTCCATCTAGACCCTGCGGCTGCCACTGATGGACCTCTGCTCCACGTGCTTATCCAATCCTCTCTTGAAGCTGGCTATGCTTGCAGCTGCCGCCACCTCCTGTGGCAGTGAAGAATTCCATCCTACCTAGCGGAGCCTCAGGGATTTGCGGGAGTGGGGGGGGGGAGTGTGTCTCTCTGCCCCACCCCCACCCCGAGCTGTCCATGAGATTCCCCGCTTAGGTAGGGCGTCTCCTTTTCCAGAATCATGATAAAGACACTGCATCGGGGCAGAACGCAAAGGTGGGGGGGGGATTGTCCTTATGGTGCCAAGATGGAAAAGGCTAGCAGGATGTAGAGAAATAGTGTCAGGCCGGGAGGGAGGAAAGAAGTTTCCCAGAGAGTAGCCATTTGCGTGTCAAAGGGACAACATCAGAGCAGTAGAAGGGAAGCAGGCTCAGTTAGGGCCCTCCTTCCCCACCCACTCCCCTATAGCCCCTCTCTGAGGTCTGAGGCTCAGAGATAGGGTAAAGTGCTGCTTTACCACTTCTCAAAAAATTACTGACCTTGTGTTCAATCTTTCTTTATTTACAAACTCTCTCGCATTTATAGCAGAGCAATATATCATGTCAATTTCACAGTCTATAACACACCAAAGAATACAATATATTCACATACGAGATTTAAAGTCTGCACTACAATGTTCTACAATTCAACACTCGCACTGAAGCAGTTGCTTGCAGCACTTAGACTAACGTTGCTGAAGATGAGAGGATCATGTGATTTCTGAATAACTAATAACATGTAATCCACAGAGCACTTCTTAATGCCTACTAACATTACATCCGTGGAGCCAGTTTGGTATAGTGGTTAAGAGTGCGGACTCTTATCTCAGAGAACTGAGTTTGATTCCCCACACCTCCACTTGCAGCTGCTAGAATGGCCTTGAGTCAGCCATGGCTTTAGCAGACCTGTCCTTGAAAGGGCATCTTCTGATAGAGCTCTCTCATTCCCACCCACCTCACAGGGTGTCTGCTGTGAGGGAAGAAGCTAAAGGAGATCATAAGCCACTCTGAGATTCAGAGTGATGGGTGGAATATAAATCCAATATCATCATCTTTTTCTTCTCCTCTATGGCAATCCATTCAAAGCTGAAACTCAGACTGCATCTTTTTCTACATTCTGAGCATTCAAATGGTTTCTTCCCTGGCTGGGTTTATTAATGCAGTTCAAGGTTTCCCCTCTCACTGAATCTCTTTCCACACTCTGTGTATTCAGAGGTTTCTCCTCTGTATGGGTTCTCTGATGATATTGAAGACTGCCACTCCAACTGAATCTCTTTCCACACTCTGAGCATTCAAAAGGTTTCTCCCCTGTGTGGATTCTTTGATGACGTTGAAGATGGCCCCTCTGAATGAATCTCTTTCCACACTCTGAGCATTCAAAAGGTTTCCCCCCTGTGTGGGTTCTTTGATGCCGTTGAAGATTACCATTCTGACTGAATCTCTTCCCACACTCTGAGCATTCAAAAAGTTTCTCTCTTGTGTGGGTTATTTGATGCTTTCGAAGGGTGGAACTCTGACTAAATCTCTTTCCACACTCTGAGCATTCAAAAGGTTTCTCCCCTGTGTGGGTTCTCTGATGGTTTTTAAGATTGCCACTCATACTGAATCTCTTCCCACACTCTGAGCATTCAAAACGTTTCTCCTCTGTGTGAGTTCTTTGATGCTGCTGAAGATGCCCACTTGTTCTGAATCTCATACCACACTCTGAGTATTCAAAAGGTTCCTCCGCTGTGTGGGTTCTCTGATGCCGTTGAAGATTACCACTCTGATTGAATCTTTTCCCACACTCTGAGCATTCCAAAGGTTTCTCCCCTGTGTGGATTCGCTGATGTCTTTGAAGACTGTCACTCTGACTGAATCTCTTTCCACACTCTAAGCATGCAAAAGGTTTCTCTCTTGTGTGGGTTCTTTGATGCTTTTGAAGAATGAAACTCTGACTAAATCTCTTTCCACACTCTGAGCATTCAAAAGGTTTCTCCCCTGTGTGGGTTCTCTGATGATATTGAAGACTGCCACTCCAACTGAATCTCTTTCCACACTCTGAGCATTTAAAAGGTTTCTCCCCTGTGTGGGTTCTTTGATGCTGCTGAAGATGTCCACTTGTTCTGAATCCCTTTCCACACTCTGAGCATTCAAAAGATTTCTCCTCTGTGTGAGTTCTTTGATGCTCTTGAAGATTGGAATTCTGATTGAATCTCTTCCCACACTCTGAGCATTCAAAAGGTTTCTCACCTGTGTGGGTTGTCTGATGTCTTTGAAGATTGCCAGTGTGACTGAATCCCTTTCCACACTCTGAGCATTCAAAAGGTTTCTCCCCTGTGTGGGATCTTTGATGCCAGTGAAGATGGCCACTCGAACTGAATCTCTTTCCACACTCTAAACATTGAAAACGTTTATCCTCTTTGTGTATTCTTTGCTGTTGTCGATTGCTACTCTGACTGAATTTCTTTCCGCAATCTGAAGGTTTCTCTCCTCTGTTTGCTCTTTGGTTCACAGGAAGTTGTGATCTATATTTGAAGTACTTTCCACACTGAATGGACTTACTTTTCATTGCATTGTGCTTTGGAAAATATATGTTGCACTTGCTTCCAACTCTGTTTGCAACCAAGTGCCTGTCTTTCTTTCTTTTATGTCTGCCTTTATCTCTGGTGTTTCCTTTCATGTCTTCATTATTAACTCTGTCTGGCAACTGCAGATGAAGTTCTTCACCCTCCTCCTTCCTCTGTTCCGCCTTTGCTGGAATAATGAGAGAGAGACTGTTAGCACCTGCGAAGGCTGGAAAGGTCCAACGGCAACTATGTGATGGCAGAAGGAAAGTATTGTCAAGGACTGTTAATGACAGTCCTTTACCTCCTCTACCTTGACTGACCTTAACTAACCCCCCCTTCCCAAAGAATAGCCAGGATTTAAGGATATCACCACCTTTCCAGAGCCACAGCTGAGGTCTTGCCCAGAAGGAACTTCCAAACCTCCAGATTCCAGGCTCCAGAAGGCCTCCCTCCCGCCTCACCCAGCGGGCTTTATTATTCTACCAAACTAAGAGCTGCTTAGAAGTGAAGGAGAAAAGTCCCCTGGGTATTCCTTGCTTGTTGCCTTGACATAACTGTGAAGGAAACACATTATCTGCTAGCTCACTTGGAAAGAGAATTCTCTCTGGAGGCACAGAGTGTTGGACTGGATGGGCCATTAGCTTTATCCAACATGGCTTCTCCAGTGTTCTTACGTAACAAATGTAATGAGTCTCCGATTCAGAGAGAAGGGCAGGGTATAAATCTGCACTCTTCTTCCTCTACCAAACCAAAAGCATTTACTTTTACAGTAGAAAAGTGAATTTTTCCATTTGCAGAAACTAGGAAACACAAGGAAGGCAATGTACCTTGCTAACTAGTTTGGTGTAGTGGCGAAGTGTGTGGACTCTTATCTGGGAGAACCGGGTTTGATTCCCCACTCCTCCACTTCCATCTGCTGGAATGGCCTTGCGTCAGCCATAGTTCTCTTATCTGGGAGAACTGGGTTGGATTCCCCACTCCTCCACTTGCACCTGCTAGCATGGCCTTGGGTCAGCCATAGCTCTCTTATTTGGAAGAACCGGGTTTGATTCCCCACTCCTCCCCTTGCAGCTGCTGGAATGGCCTTGGGTCAGTCAGAGCTCTCTTATCTGGGAGAACCGGGTTTGATTCCCCACTCCTCCACTTGCACCTGCTTGAATGGCCTTGGGTCATCCAGAGCTCTCTTATCTGGGAGAACCGGGTTTGATTCCCCACTCCTCCACTTGCACCTGCTGGAATGGCCTTGGGTCAGCCAGAGCTCTCTTATCTAGGAGAACCGGGTTTGATTCCCCACTCCTTGACTTGCAGCTGCTGGAATGGCCTTGGGTCAGCCATAGCTCTCTTATCTGGGAGAACCGGGTTTGATTCCCCACTCCTCCACTTGCAGCTGCTGGAATGGCCTTGGGTCAGCCATGGCTCTCTTATCTGGGAGAACCGGGTTTGATTCCCCACTCCTCCGCTTGCACCTGCTGGAATGGCCTTGGGTCAGCCATGGCTCTCTTATCTGGGAGAACCGGGTTTGATTCCCCACTCCTCCACTTGCAGCTGCTGGAATTGCCTTGGGTCAGCCAGAGCTCTCTTATCTGGGATAACCGGGTTTGATTCCCCACTCCTCCGCTTGCACCTGCTGAGATGGCCTTGTGTCAGCCATAGCTTTCATAGAAGCTGTCCTTGAAAGGGCAGCTGCTATAAAAGAATTCTCAGCCCCACCTACCTCACAGGGTGTTTGTTGTGGGGGGAAGGAAGGTAGAGGAGATCGTGACCGCTCTGAGACTCTGAGATTCAGAGTATAGGGCAGGATATAAATCCAAAATCTTCATATAAATCCAAAATCTTCATATAAATCCAAAATCTTCAACTATAAACAGTTTTCATACCTCCAGACTGGCTTCCTAGCCTAAAAGGTCAGGACGACACTGCAGAGTGGAAGTTTTGCTTTTTACACATTTTCTGGAACCGAGCTGAATATCTAAGGCTAAGGGCCTGAAAAGTACCCTTGGCATCATACACATTCTGGAAAACTACAATTTTCCATCCTAATGCCAGTGAGCAGACATTCAGGTACAGATCCAGGGGTTTCAAAGGAATTCCTATATCTAAGAATAAAGGCGAGGACCCTCTGGACCAGTGAAATCTAACAAAATGCCAGAAGCGAGAACTTTGGAACCAGTCATTACCCTCGTAACCTATGTTAACCATGCCAACTTTGTTATTAGAAAGGTATACACATATTATGTTTTGTGAAGGAAACCTTGAAGAAAACTCAGGGAATATGGGTTTTTGTTGGTACGGAGAGATAAGTGTTTTCCTCCCGCTTCTCGACACACAATAAAAGATCTACAGAGCTCTGGCTGTTGAGTCTGTGAATGGGGCTGGGGACTCAACTCTTGACACAAGAGTTTTCTGCAGCAACTGTCAGAGCAGAGGTTTCTAATCCCCTCCAGGGGAAAGGAGTGTTGAAAAGCCTGACCACAAAGAAAGAGGATCTGGCCCCTTCCGGAGTCTTTCTGAGGCCTTTTCATCCCACCTTTGCCTCAGGCCAGGAGTCCAGGCCACTGGTCTCAGTTGTCCCTGGGCAAGTAGTGGAACAGGAGTCAAAAAGGTGTACTTGTTGTTCAATTTTTTGACACATTCCACATCCCAATGGCAGCCATTCACACCTTTGACGCCTAGGAAAGATCCTTACCCAGAGAGGCCACATTCCCGTAGTTCTCCAGCATGACTTCCCAGTAGAGAGCTCTTTGTCCTGGATCCAGCAGGGCCCACTCTGCCTCCGTGAAAGAGACGGACACCTCCTCAAAGGAAAAGGGACCCTGGAAGAAAAAAGAAGATTCCCCCCTCTTCAGAGATCATGCCAGGCAGAGACGGAATCCTGGAAGGAAGTCAACTGGGAAGGTAAAGGATGTAAAGCTTCGGGGACTGGCATGCAGATCCTCTCTCACCTGGACATCTTTTAGAATCTGTAGGAGCAAAAGCCCCCCTAAGAAAGAAGGGGGGACCCAGGCTGCCCCCTGCTCCAATTCCTCACCTGGACTGGGGGAGCAGCAGCCGTTCCCACCCCTCTGAAAAGACGAAGGCTCAACAGCATCTCTCCACTTCCTGTTCCTGTGACAAAGGAGGAAAGAAGGGTGTTTTTCAGGATTTTCTATTCCACTTGCTGGTTTGTACCCTGCTTCACACACACACGCCCCTTGCCCTTGTGTACATTCAGCACATTTTAAAATACTTTTTACTGAATTCTGGGAGAGGCAGAAGAGGAGCACCAGGGACCAGTGAGTCTCGGGGAATATAAAGGCTGCTGATGTATTTTGAACATATGAACATATGAAGCTGCCTTATACTGAATCAGACCCCTGGTCCATCAAAGTCAGTATTGTCTTCTCAGACGGGCAGCGGCTCTTCAAGATCTCAAGCTGAGGTTTTTCACACCTATTTGCCTGGACCCTTTTTTTGGAGATGCCAGGGATTGAACCTGGGACCTTCTGCTTCCCAAGCAGACCCTCTACCACTGAGCCACCGTCCCTCCCCCAATTTTGGACTTCTGTGAGTCCTGGGTCAGGCTGGGGGGTGGGTGGGAAGAGGGGGGATGGAATTGATGTCACGTGACACGTCACTGTCACATTTGGATCACCCCTGACTTGCGCACATCTGGACCCTCAAGGGTAATACGGATGAGTTTCAGAGTGTCTCTTGGCATCTCTAACTTCACAATCAGGTTTTCAACCAGATGAAACAACATGACATGGAATCTGCCCCGAGCCCCACCCCAAAGCCCATGGGGGGAGCCAGGCCACCTCCTGCCCTCCCCTCTCCAGTATCCTGTTTCCCACAACAGCCTACCAGCTGCCCTGTAAGCACGTGTACAGAAGCTAAAGTTTTCCATTATTATAACCCCCCCAGAAGTGTTTTTCAGAGCTCTGCTACCCCTGATGGTGGAGGCTTTCTTTCTTTCTTTCTTTCTTTCTTTCTTTCTTTCTTTCTTTCTTTCTTTCTTTCTTTCTTTCTTTCTTTCTTTCTTTCTCTTCCTCCCTTCCCTTCCCTCCCTCCCTCCCTCCCTCCCCTCCCTCCTTCCTTCCTTCCTTCCTTCCTTCCTTCCTTCCTTCCTTCCTTCCTTCCTTCCTTCCTTCCTTTCTTTCTTTCTCTTCCTCCCTTCCCTTCCCTTCCCTTCCCTTCCCTTCCCTTCCCTTCCCTTCCCTTCCCTTCCCTCCTTCCTTCCTTCCTTCCTTCCTTCCTTCCTTCCTTCCTTCCTTCCTTCCTTCCTTCCTTCCTTCCTTCCTCCCTCCCTCCCTCCCTTCCTTCCTTCCTTCCTTCCTTCCTTCCTTCCTTCCTATTTTATTTTATTGAACAAAAGATTTCATTACAATCAACATCAAAAATATATCTGGTTATGATATACAGGATTTTGTGGTAAAATATCATTATTCATAAGATGTCACAACTGGAAACCAAGGTATCACAACTTTTTTTTCACAAGACTGAGGAGAACAATTTGAAGAATAATACACCATTTTTGTTAAAATGAAATAATCTCATATTTTACCTTTCCAATTACTCAAAGAGGGAGGGTTTTTTATCTTTCCATTTCGTAGCTAGTTCAGACTTAGCTATGGATAACAGTATAGATATAACATCTCTTTTTCTATTTTCTACCTCATAGTCCATCCAGCAATCGAGCAATATCGAAAGAGGGTCAATAGGCAAATTAAGACGCAACATTTGATTTAACACTGAAACAACTCTTTTCCAGTACTGTAAAATAATAATAATTATTTCTTCACTAGGTTGAATGGAAAGAGGGTGTGAGATGAATATTATTGTTTATGCGAGGAATTGCCTTCCATTAACCTGTCTAATCCCCTTTGAGGGGAATCACAGTTAGTGGACACTGAGTGCAACACATTAACCAGTGTTCTGTGAAGAAGAGTTTTATTATTTTCCCTGACCCATCACATTTACAGGTGCCCCAATCACACCCAGGCCCAAAAGGCCCTTACCACAGGGGAGGGCAAACTGGGCATGCTCCACAGCCTGCACCCCCTGCCCTTGCTCCAAGGAAGCTCCATCCACCTCAGGGAATGTAGCTTCTATCTTCACGGATGGGGCCCACATCTGAAAGAGCAGGGAGAGAGGGGGGTAAGAGATGGAATGGAAAAGAGACCAAGAAGTAGATCCAGCCCCACTCCCAGACTCTGCACCCTTCCGTCAGCAGACCTGGTGGTGAGTTATCCGAAGGGAGAAGAAATTCCCTAGTAGAAGAGGCTGAGGGAGGAAGTCAGGAAGGAAGGAAGGAAGTTAGGAAGGAAGGAAGGATTCTTTCACTTGTCTCCTTCCCTTCCTCTCCCCACAACAGACAACTTTTGAGGTAGGTTAGGAGGCTGTTACATCTCCCCTTGGATCATTAACCCTTGGACAAATATATCTCAGGGACATTTCAGGATAAGGGCAGATATCGTTGCTTGAATTAGACACACCTGGAGGGAATCCCCTCACCTGTTCTGCCTGCCTCTTCTCCTCTGCCTGACCCAGGAGGAAACCTTCGGCCAGGGCCACCGCCTGGGAACTGGTCTCCGGCCCACATCCTCTGACCCAGCCCTGCATTTCCTGGGGAAGGAGAGTCAGGAACTGTTCCAGGATCACCAGGTCCAGGATCTGCTTCTTGGTGTGGCCTTGGGTCAGCCATAGCTCTGGCAGAATTGTCCTTGAAATGGCAGCTTCTGTCAGAGCTCTCTTAGCCCCACCCACCTCACAGGGTGTCTGTTGTGGGGGAAGAAGATAAAGGAGATTGTAGGCCACTCTGAGCCTCTGTCCTTGAAAGGGAAGCTTTTGGGAGAGCTCTCTCAGCCCCACCCACCTCACAGGGTGTCTGTTGTTGGGGGAGAAGATATAGGAGATTGTGAGCTACTCTGAGCCTCTGTCCTTGAAAGGGCAGCTTCTGGGAGAGCCCTCTCAGCCCCACCCACCTCACAGGGTGTCTGTTGTTGGGGGAGAAGATATAGGAGATTGTGAGCTACTCTGAGCCTCTGTCCTTGAAAGGGCAGCTTCTGGGAGAGCCCTCTCAGCCCCACCCACCTCACAGGGTGTCTGTTGTGGGGGGAGAAAATATAGGAGATTGTCGGCCACTCTGAGACCCTGTCCTTGAAAGGGCAGCTTCTGTGAGAGCCCTCTCAGCCCCACCCACCTCACAGGGTGTCTGTTGTGGGGGGGGAAGGGAAGGAGATTGTGAGCTGCTCTGAGTCTCTGATTCAGAGAGAAGGGCAGGGTATAAATCTGCAACTCTTCTATTCTTCTTCTTCCCTCCCCCCTCCCACTGTTTTCCAACCAAATGCCAGGTTTTTTTTCCGAAAGTGATCCATCCCCTCCCCACCCCCCGCCCGGGAGAAAATGGCCGTCCTGGGATGGGGCGGAAGGATTCTCTGGTTTTATTCCCCTCTCAAGTCACCCTTCCCAGCGCCCAATCTGGGCATTTTCTGGACCCTCCACCCCCGGCCAAATGTCCAGCAACTTCCCGGGAGTTGGGAACCCCGGCTGAGAGCGATTGCAGCCTCCCTCTCTCTTGCAAGATCTGGAAGCTGATCCCGTCCAGTGCCTTACTTCTAAGGAGACCAACACGAAGATCTTGCAGCTGCTGCTTCTTTGCAGCCCCCTCCTTTGCCCTGCAAATGCAAAACCTGCCCACGCCCCCCCCCCAGGCCCCTTCCTCCTCTCCCCCCCCCCCCCCATTGCACGGCCTCTCTAGACAGCTTCTCGGAGGGCTTAACCCTTTCGGTTCTGCAGAGGAAGGGAAAAGGCGCCCCCCCCCATTTTCAGGAGGAACTCCAGCCAGACTGCGGGGCCCTGTGCAATTCAGTGGGGCTCCTCGGGAGTAACTCTGCTGCAGGGGGCTGGTTTTGAAACAGAGGAGGGCCAGATCCATCCCTTTCTCTGCGCCTCCCCCCCACCCCTCTTGGACTCTGCGATCATTTGCGAGAGCCCACAGGTAGGAACCCCCACTCCAATCTTTTTCGGCCTCGGGGATTGTCTGTGGAAGAGTCTCCTGACGTTGCCCAGCAGTTTGGGGGGTTCTCCCTCAACCCCCCTGTCCCCCAGCTGTCTTTGATTATACCCTCTGTTGGGTCAGCCAGAGCTCTCTTATCTGGGAGAACCGGGTTTGATTCCCCACTCCTCCACTTGCAGCTGCTAGAATGGCCTTGCGTCAGCCAGAGCTCTCTTATCTGGGAGAACCGGGTTTGATTCCCCACTCCTCCGCTTGCACCTGCTGCAATGGCCTTGGGTCAGCCAGAGCTCTCTTATCTGGGAGAACCGGGTTTGATTCCCCACGCCTCCACTTGCACCTGCTGGAATGGCCTTGGGTCAGCCAGAGCTCTGGCAGAGGTTGTCCTTGAAAGGGCAGCTGCTGTGAGAGCCCTCTCCAGCCCCACCCACCTCACAGGGTGTCTGTTGTGGGGGAGGAAGATAAAGGAGATTGTGAGCCGCTCTGAGACTCTTCGGAGTGGAGGCTGGGATATAAATCCAATATCATCATCATCAAGACGACTTGTCCTTTTGCTCCATGACTCTCAAGCTTACTAAGGAGCCTCTGATGAGGAACTTTATCAAAAGCTTTCTGGAAGTCAAGGTAAACAACATCTATTGGGTCCCCTTGTCAGTGTATGTGCAGGCGAAAGACCACTGCTGACAGCAAAGGATCTAATTGACATTAGATGATCTGGATGACGGGCATCTGGAAGACGTCTAGATTGCATCAGCCAGAGTGATGTGAGCATGACTCAGCACTGAACCAGATTGGTCACTTACCTAGAGGACATGTATAAATGTACTTGTTGGAGGTTGGATGGTGAATTGTGTGCGGAGCATTTTGCTAGTCTGTATTATAGTTGTAAGTGAATGTATATAGCTAGTCTAATTGCAGCTGTGTACAAGACTTGATTCCTTCGCGTCTTCAGGAACCTCTCTCACTAAATGCGGAAGATCAACATTTTATGGAGAGATGAAATGAAACCACCATCATGCTGTAGATCCTTTCTTAGACTATAGGCAGCAGCAGAAAAATCAGGCCCCCACGAATCTGTGGTGCCACAACAGTGGAAAAACATGTTTCCAAACCACGGATCCTCATGATTTTTGCTTCGGATTCCCCCAAGCTGACCATCCAGTCACTTATCATGTTCATGGCCAGAGTCTGCACCCCAGAAATCATGGATCCACGCTTCTTGGCAGCACCCTAGAGCAAAAACTTGGATTTCAACCACGGATCCCCATAGATACCCATGATTTTTGCTTTGGATCCCCCCAAGCTCACCATCCAATCACATATCATGTCCATGGGCATTGTTTGCACCACAGAAATTGTGGATCCATGGTTTCTGTGGTGCAAACTCTGCCCATGGACATGATATGTGATTGGATGGTGAGCTTGGGGGGGAATCCAAAGCAAAACTCATGGGGATCCGTGGTTCAAAACCAAGTTTTCAGTCCATGGTGCTGCCACGAAGCTGTGGATCTACAATTTCTGGGGTGCAAACTCTGCCCATGGACATGATATCAGAATTAATGGTGGGCTTGGGAGGATAAGAACATAAGAACATAAGAGAACATAAGAGAAGCCATGTTGGATCAGGCCAACGGCCCATCAAGTCCAACACTCTGTGTCACACAGTGGCAAAAAATGTTATATACACACATACACTGTGGCTAATAGCCACTGGTGGACCTGTGCTCCATACACTGTGGCTAATAGCCACTGATGGACCTGTGCTCCATATTTTTATCTAAACCCCTCTTGAAGGTGGCTATACTTGTGGCCGCCACCACCTCCTGTGGCAGTGAATTCCACATGTTAATCACCCTTTGGGTGAAGAAGTACTTCCTTTTATCCGTCTTAACCTGTCTGCTCAGCAATTTCATCGAATGCCCACGAGTTCTTGTATTGTGAGAAAGGGAGAAAAGTACTTCTTTCTCTACTTTCTCCATTCCATGCATTATCTTGTAAACCTCTATCATGTCACCCCGCAGTCGACGTTTCTCCAAGCTAAAGAGTCCCAAGCGTTTCAACCTTTCTTCATAGGGAAAGTGCTCCAGCCCTTTAATCATTCTAGTTGCCCTTCTCTGCACCTTCTCTAAAGCTATAATATCCTTTTTGAGGTGCGGCGACCAGAACTGCACACAGTACTCCAAATGAGACCGCACCATCGATTTATACAGGGGCATTATGATACTGGCTGATTTGTTTTCAATTCCCTTCCTAATAATTCCCAGCATGGCATTGGCCTTTTTTATTGCAAACGCACACTGTCTTGACACTTTCAGTGAGTTATCTATCATGACCCCAAGATCTCTCTCTTGATCAGTCTCTGCCAGTTCACACCCCATCAACTTGTATTTGTAGCTGGGATTCTTAGCCCCAATGTGCATTACTTTGCACTTGGCCACATTGAACCGCATCTGCCACGTTGACGCCCACTCACCCAGCCTCAACAGATCCCTTTGGAGTTCCTCACAATCCTCTCTGGTTCTCACCACCCTGAACAATTTAGTGTCATCCGCAAACTTGGCCACTTCACTGCTCACTCCGAACTCTAAATCATTTATGAACAAGTTAAAAAGCATGGGACCCAGTACCGAGCCCTGCGGCACCCCACTGCTTACCGTCCTCCACTGCGAAGACTGCCCATTTATACTCACTCTCTGCTTCCTATTACTCAGCCAGTTTTTGATCCACAAGAGGACCTGTCCTTTTACTCCATGATTCTCAAGCTTTCTAAGGAGCCTTTGATGAGGAACTTTATCAAAAGCTTTCTGGAAGTCAAGGTAAACAACATCTATCGGGTCTCCTTTGTCCACATGTTTGTTCACCCCCTCAAAGAAATGCAACAGGTTAGTGAGGCAAGATCTTCCCTTGCAGAACCCATGCTGAGTCTTCCTCAATAACCCGTGTTCATCAATGTGCCTACTCATTCTGTCCTTGATAATGGTTTCTACCAACTTTCCCGGTATTGAAGTCAGACTGACTGGCCTGTAGTTTCCCGGATCTCCTCTGGAACCTTTTTTAAAGATGGGGGTGACATTTGCTACCTTCCAGTCCTCAGGAATGGAGGCAGATTTCAATGAAAGATTACAGATTTTTGTTAGAAGATCCACAAGTTCAACTTTGAGTTCCTTCAGAACTCTCGGATGTATGCCATCCGGACCCGGTGACTTATTAGTTTTTAATTTGTCTATCAGTTGTAGGACCTCCTCATTTGTCACCTCAATCTGACTCAGGTCTTTCAACACCCCTTCCAAAATTAGTGGTTCTGGGGCGGGCAAAAAGTTCTCGTCTTCTACAGTGAAGACGGAGGCAAAAAATTCATTTAGCTTTTCAGCCATTTCCCTATCCTCCTTCAGTAATCCTTTTACCCCATGGTCATCCAAGGGCCCCACTGCCTCCCTGGCTGGTTTCCTACTTCTAATATATTTGAAGAAAGTTTTATTGTTGGTCTTTATGTTTTTTGCAATATGCTCCTCATAGTCCCTTTTTGCCTGCCTGATCACAGTCTTGCATTTGATTTGCCACAGCCTGTGTTCCCTTTTACTAATCTCACTTGGACTGGTTTTCCACCGCTTAAAGGAGTCCTTCTTACCTTTTACAGCTTCCATTACTTTGTTTGTTAACCACGCAGGCCTTTTCTTATGCCTGTTTGTGCCTTTCCTAACTTGTGGTATGTATTTTATCTGAGCTTCTAGGATTATAGTTTTAAATAGCGTCCAAGCTTTCTCAAGGGTTTTGACCGTATGTACCTTTCCTTTCAGTTTCTTCCTCACATGCCTCCTCATCTCAGTGTATTTACCCCTTTTAAAGTTAAACGTGGTTGTGGTGGTCTTTTTGGACAACTCCCTATTTATACAAACGGTGAAATCAATAACATTATGGTCACTGCTCCCAAGCGGCGCAATCACTTTTACATCTCTCACCAAGTCTTGGGCATTACTTAGGACCAAATCCAGGATCGCCCCACCCCTGGTAGGTTCTGAGACCATCTGCTCCATAGCACAGTCATTGAGAGCATCAAGAAACTCAATCTCTTTCTCTCGACCAGAACACATATTGACCCAATCAATCTGCGGGTAGTTAAAATCACCTATTACAACACAGTTTTTACGTTTAGCCGCTATCTTTAAGCCTTCCATCATATTATAATCGTCCTCTCTCTTTTGATTTGGTGGGCGATAACAAACTCCCATAGTTAAATTTCCTTTTGGGCCCTCTATTTCAACCCAAAGCATTTCTAAAAGTGAATCTAATTCTCTGATCTCAGCCTTACTGGACCGTATATCCTCTCTGACATACAGAGCCACCCCACCTCCAACCCTTCCCTCCCTATCCTTCCGATATAGCTTATATCCAGGAATCACCGTGTCCCACTGGTTCTCCTCATTCCACCAAGTTTCTGAAATTCCCACAATGTCTATGTTTTCTCCCAGCACTAAACATTCCAATTCACCAATTTTACTTTGAACACTTCTAGCATTTGCATACAAACATCTATAATTTCCCAGGCGAGCTAGGCCCGCCACCTTCCTCCTGCCGCCTCGAGACACTGGCAGACAGTCCATATTGTTTGTCACCTTCACAGTGGACAACTCCGGTCCGTTACCCGGTAGAAAAATAGCAGCTAACCCTTCATCTCTTTGAGACGAGTCCTCCCGAACCAGAGACATTTCATCTCCTGTCGGCTTTCCCCCAAGATTTAGTTTAAAAACTGCTCTGCCACCTTTTTGATTTTAAGCGCCAGCAGCCTGGTTCCATCCGGGGACAAGTGGAGACCGTCTCTTTTGTACAGCTCCCGCTTGTTCCAGAAAGCATCCCAGTGCCTAACAAACTTAAACCCTTCCTCCTTACACCATCGTCTCATCCACACATTGAGACTTCTAATTTGTGCCTGTCTCTCCTGCCCTGCACGTGGAACAGGTAGCACTTCCGAGAAGGCTACCTTGGAGGTCCTGGCCTTAAGTCTCCCGCCCAGCAGCCTAAATTTTTCCTCCAGGACCTCACGACTGCATTTCCCCACATCGTTGGTGCCAACATGCACCACGACCACAGGCTCCTCCCCAGCACTGTCTATCAGTCTATCTACTACACGCGTAATGTCCGCTACCTTCGCACCAGGCAGGCAAGTCACCATACGGTCAGTACGCGGTTTCGCCACCCGGCTGTCTACTTGCCTAATGATCGAATCACCAATGAATCACCAATGATCGATAACAGTGGTTTGATTTCATTTCAATGTAAAAATCTTATGAATTCAGGAGGATCCCTGTAGATCCGACTTTTCCCTTTCCCCCTAAAAGCTTAACTCCAATGCTAGCCAATCACTCACTTCTTTGAGCCTCTCCTAGCAGCATGTCCGTGATCTTCCCTTGGGGCCTGTTGGCTCTGAGTCTGGAAAGGGTGGAGGGACAGGGGGTGGGGGTCTTGGGGAGAGTTTAGGGAAGACGCCCAGAGGTGGAAGAGAGAAAGCGACTCTTCTTTTCATTCTCTGCTTCCGTAGCAGCAAATGGGCAGCTTGGATTTTTTTCTCGCCTGCTTTATTTTGACGAGCTGCAGGAATGAACTGGAATTGTTAAAATGCTGGCAAAGGGCTTTTTCCTGCAGAGCAGAGGCTGGGGTTTTTTTTGGGGGGGGGGGCGAGATGAAAGCACTTCTGAAGGGGGGGGAATAGCCCACGAGATTCTTCCCTCCGTCCCTCCCACCCCAACATACACAACCTGAGTCACATCCCCACTCAACCCAGTCCAGTCCCACCTTTAAGACCAACAAAGTTGTATTCAGGATGGAAGCTTTCCTGCGCATGCGCACTTCCTCAGAGGGCGGGCAGGGGCGAAGAATGCAAAGTGGGATGAAGTCGGCATCCAGTGTACCTCCTGGCTGGTCTTCGAGGGGCCCCTGGAGTCCTTCCACTGCTGCAGACCAACAGGGCTGCTGCCCACCTGGATCTACCTGCACGGACCTTTTCCTCAGCCCCAAGCCCCGAAGGCAGCCTGCGAGTCCCCCAGCCAGAGGCCTCGTCAGGCCAGAGGGAGGGAAACCTCAGAACAGCCCCCCCAAAACACCCCCCCTGCTTTTCACAGCGAGTCCTGGGGTTGCCAGCCTCCAGGCGAGGCCTTGGGGTCTCCCCCAGTGTCCTCTCTCAGTTCCCGCGGGGGAAGCGGCGCCTGTCTGTCCGGGGGCGCCTCTGAGAGCGACAGAGTTTTGTTCCACGTGCTGCCAGGCTGGGATCCAGCTCTGGGGTCTTCCGGGTCCCCCTGGCTCCAGCCTTTGTCCTGCTGCTTCAGGCAGACCCCCTCGGCTGCCCCCTGAATCTCGGTCTCCGGAAGGGGGGCTCTGGGAATTGTGCCCTCCCCAAGCCCTTTGCCAAACCACACCCTCCCCAGGCCAGGCTCCACCCCCAAAGACTACAGGAATCCCCCGTCCAAAGTTGGCAGCCCAGGGCCCCACCACGACAATTCAGGCCAGGGAGGGGAGGGGGCCCCCCCGAAAGTCGGAGGTTGCAGAAGAGGGGGGGACTCCACAGCAACCCCCTCCCCCCGCAATAGTCTCTCTTCCCTCCCTTCTCCCAGGAGACTTGGGGGGGGGGGGCAAGGCCAGCCTCAGGGGCCAGAGAAGCAGATCTGGGGGTCAGGCCTCCTCCCTTTGGGGCGAGTGCCCTGGGGGCTTCCAGACGAGAAGGTTCCTTCTTTCCGGGAGGGGCTGTGGGGGGGCCCTGTGGCTCCGGGAAGACAGCTCAGGGGTTGCGGGGAAGGTCCAGGGCTGCTCAGGGGGGCTCTGAAGGTGGAAGTGCCGGGGAGTGCCCCCCCCCCCCAATTTGCATCCCGCCCCTGATGCGGAGTCTTGATCAGGATTCTGCCAGAGGAATCTCTTGGACAGCTGCGGGGGTGGGGGGGGGAGGAATACAGAGATGTACCCCCCAAAAATCCCTGGGACTCGGCTGCCTCCCGAACCCTCCCCTCCGGCCATGCATGAGGCAGAATCCCCCCCCCCACCCCCGCAAATGCTTCCTTTCCGCCCAGCAGCCCCCTCCGCACCTGTCCCTGCTCCCCCAAGGAAAGGGGAAAGGAAAGGGAGATGCTGCTGGCCCCATCCCAGAGGCTGCATCCCCCCCACCCCAGCAGTGACGCTCCCTGTTCCCCCGAAGATGAGTGAGCGCGAGCCAGCTCACAGATTTTGAGCCTTCAGCTCACACCTTTTTGTCTTCGCTCAGGAAGGAGGGCCCCAGAGCACAAGACCTTACACAGCAGCTCACAACTTCAATCCCAGCAGGGCACAAAGGAGAATTTTTGCTCACTGGACTCTGCAACTTAGAGGGACCATTGGGGGTGTTAAACCTCTGAGCAGGAAGGGGGAGCCTCGGGGGGGGGGGAGAACCCCAGCACTGCAGGGGGAGGACCCCAACCCTCCCCCCCTGCAGGATGAGGCCACCCCTCCCTCCCTCTTGGGAACAACTCCCCCCTCCCTTTTTGCAGTTCTGGAATTTCTGGGCTGCTCCTTCAAACCCAGTTGGGTTGCAACATTCCTCTTGTTCTGCAGACACAACTTTGGTTCACAACAAGTTGTTGGGCTTAGTTCGAGCTACTCTTTATCAGCTAACAAGCCTGGAATGAACCCCCCACTCCTCCCCCCATGACTGCAGGATCACCTCTCCGATCCCCCCCCCTCACAACAGCTTCCATCGTCTGAGCGAAGCCTTCTGAAGGGGCCACCCTGCAAAAGGCCACTCTGAGGAGGCTCAGAGAGTCACAGACGGAGCTCCAGGAAAGAGTTTGTTCTAATGTTTATTAGACGGTTCTTCCAATAAAAGGGAGCCCAGGTTAAGGAGCAAGAGGAAATCTGGAAACTACAGATTGACAAAGCACTGATCCATTTTGCACACCCGCTCTCAGCCCCTCTTTAGGAAGGACCTGATTGGATTTGGAGCCCTTAGTGACTCCAGAGAGAGGAGGGCAGGAATCTGAGCCGCAGCCTGGCCCAAAGAAAGGAAAAGAGGAATTGAGCCACCTAAGCAGACCCTGCTTCAGTTGAGGTGGTTGAGAAACCCGCCCTTTGCCCAAAGAGAAGGCCCCACAGCAGCCCCACAGCCCTGCCTTCCAGCTGGTGGGAAGAAGGCCACCCCATTTCTGCAGCTGTTTGCAGAGGGTTGCCAACCTCCAGGTGGTGCCTGGAGATCCCCTGGAATGACCACTGATATCCACAGTACAGAAACCAGCCCCCCCCTGCAGGAAATGGCGGCTCTAGAGGGTCACCTTGATGTCATTCAGTCCTGCTGAAGTGGCTCTGCCCACCTCCCCAAACTCCACTCACCCCAGGATCCACCCCCAAAGACCCAGGAATATCCGAGGGTGGAGTTGGCACCCCTGTCTGGGGAGGAAGGAGGGGACAGTCTCATACACACCCCTAGCAGGAGGACTCCCCGCCCACACGTAGTAACAGAGAAACACAGAACAAGCCAGCTCGGGGGAACAGTGCTGGGTGGGAGAAGTCCTTTTCTCCATGCATTTTGCTTCCTCCGCGGAAAGGAAAGAGGGCCTTGGTTGTAGGAAAGGTTTTTCCAGCCAGCAGGATCCTGGGGCAGGAAGGGTTAACCGAGGAGTCCTGCCAGGAAACAGGGAGGAGAACCATCAGAAGCCAAAAGTCAATCCCCAGAGAGGGGGGCAGGATCTTCTGACCTCACCTGAGCCCCACAAACCCCGCCCACAATACAGACACCACAGCAGGGGGGGCCAAATCTGCTTCACATAAGAGCCACATAGAAGACACAGCAGAGGTTGAGGTGCAAAGAAAGCAACTTTAACTTCAAATGCATTCTGAAAGGCACTGGCTGGCTTGGCTTAGGAAAGTGATTGAAAGAGAAACATTTCTTCTGCACGCTGCCCAATAGGGGGGTGGGGGCTTTGGGAGCCACACAATATTTGTGAAAGAGCCACATTTTGGCCCCCCCTGGATCACAGCAGTCCCACCCTTCCGGGTCTCCACAAATCACGGACACGGAGCAAATTCCACTTGGAGGAAGGGGTTCTGGACTCTCCACTCCTGTCATGACCACTGACATTGTCCGACTCTTTCCATCTTTACTGGGCTACTTTGGACAGCTGTTCAGGGGAAGGGAGAAGAAATCCACAGGCACAAAAACCAGCAAGGGGGGGTGGAGGTTTGTGTGCCTTGCTGGCTTCTGTAATCTGGTGTTGGTCTGCTACTCTTCCTACTGCATGGGGTTTTTCTGGCTTTTGCCCTCTGCCCACAGTCTCCGAGGGGGCTAAAGGGAGGGGCTGAAAAGGAGCAGGGAGGCTCTTACCTGTGGGGGGCGGCAGGGGAGTCGCTGCAAGAGAAAGATTTGCTTTATTTATTTGTCATATTTATACCCCACCTTTCCTGTGGGGCCAAAATGGCTCAGAGCAAGAATTAAAACATGATGCATTCAAGATCAAGACCACGTCACTCAAATCTGCTGCCCTCCAGATGCCGGCTGTTTGCCTCCCCTCCCGAGCCAGGCAAAGAAGCAGGCCTGACTGTGCCTTCTACAAATCTCCAGCCAGGGAGCCCACTCCACAGGAGCATTCTGCTCCTTGTGTGTCCAGTCTTGGCCACTGCAGTAAAGGAAGCCATGCCACCATGAACTGTACAAGCAAACAGTTTCCAGCCTGTTCCCATGTACCAAGGGCTAACACCACCAGAATCCATCTTGCTTTCCTGATCCCATCTCCAGCATCTGCCTCAGCTTTTGCATAAGCTTATCCAAGCATACCCTGCCAGGCTGGACTCCATTCCTTCTTAGTGGGAAGCTCGCATACACACCTTGGGTCACCCTCAGCCCGCAAGCAATCCATCTACCCCATGAATGGATTAATAGCTCAACTGTTAGTCCTGAGTGTCTGGCAAAACCCTAAACAATGGTTCCTGCCCAGAAGACGATGGGATAAGAGGAAGAACATCTCCTGTCTTCATCAAGCCTTTTGTCTACACCGGGGATACCTAGGTCAATATTTGATTCCATATTGTCACCTTCCCAGATAATCCCATTTAATCTTAAATACCCAGCCATTCCCATTCTTACCCCAGTCTAACACCTTGGAGCCACCCCAGGCCATGTCACAACCTGGAAATTTCCAGGCTGACAGGACTAAGGAAGTTCATTGGTCAAAGCAGGCACCCAATTAGGTGCCACCAAGGGACACGCCATTGGCTCTGCTGATGTCCAGCCTTCATGGTCATCACAGAGCCTCCCCCTGCTCCTCCCCAAGACCACCCATCCCCTGAGGGCTCAGGAGAGTCCTTATAACCTCTGACCCAACTCCACTCATGTGTGCATCTAACAGTATCCCAGTTCCGCTGTCTAGATCCATCCCCAATTCTGGCCACAGTTTTGGGTCCATTTCCCCTGTCCTCTTATGTCACCATTGAAGCCTTCCTGGAAGACTACGATGGTAAATATTACCCTGTGTGTCTACCCTTATATGTTCCCCTATCCATCTATCTGTGTTTCTTAGGACTGTGTGAATGTGTGATTGTATTGTATTTATATCTTGTGTGAAAGACTGTATTTCTAAATAAATTACAATTGGTTTCACTAAATTAGAGTCCTTTTTATTGAGCATCACCATCTGGATTCGGCCGGATCCGCTGTACTTTTTTTCAAGAGGGGACGGACCAAAGCCTCTTTCAGAGATGATGGAAAGCGCCCCTCCGAGAGGGATCTATTTATGATGTCCCGTAAAGGACATTCAAGCTCCCTCAGGCAAGGTTTAATTAGCCAGGAGGGGCATGGGTCCAAATCACAGGTTGTAGGGCACACAGAGGAGAGGATTCCGTCAACTTCCTCCAGGCTGAGCGGGTTGAAGTGATCCAGGATTAAATCGGAAGACAGGCACGGGGCCTCGGGCTCGCATACTGTATCCAAGGTGATGGGCAGGTCCTGGCGGAGCGACGTGAGTTTGTCTGCAAAAAATTTCGCGAAAGCCTCACAGCCTATTTCCAATTCTCTATCGTTTGGTCTGCCTTGGGGCAGTGTAGTTAGATGTCCAATTGTTTTAAACAATTGTGCTGGGCGCGAATTTGCAGACGCAATCTTGGCCGCGAAGTACTTCTTCTTCGCGGCCTTGACTGCCACCTCATAAGACCTCATAAACGTTCTATAGGATGTTCTCGCCGCTTTGTCACGAGTGCGCCGCCACTGCCTCTCTAGTCGTCGGAGTCCTTGTTTCAACCGGCGTAGCTCCAAGGTATACCAAGGAGCCAGCCTTGAACGAGGGCGCAGAGGACGTCAAGGTGCGATCTCATTGATTGCCCCAGATAGCCGATCTTGCCAGGCATCAACCAGGGCATCAAGGGAATCGCCAGGGGGCCAAGGATCCCGAAAAGCCATTTGGAACCGTTCCGGGTCCATCAGGCTCCGCGGGCGAGCCAAAATAGGCTCTCCGCCCTTACAGGGTTGTGGTAGCGTCTCCATACGAGCCTTGAGGGCTAAGTGATCCGACCATGGTATCGTCTCCGTTGCGATTTCGTTCACTTGAATCCCGGTCGCAAAGATCAGATCTAATGTGTGCCCAGCCTGGTGCGTGGGAGTCGTGACAAATTGGGAGAGTCCCAGTGTCGCCATGGAAGACACTAGGTCCATCGCCTGAGTGGAGGCCGCGTCATCGGCATGGACATTGAAGTCGCCCAGGATCAGAAGCCCTGGGTACTCCAACGCCCAGCCGGACACCGCCTCCATCAGGGATAGTAAGGCGCTGGCCGGTGCGTTAGGCGGACGGTTCACCAGCCAGATCGCCAACCTCTCCCCGACATCCCACGCAAGGCCAACACACTCAATACCGTCGATCTTTGGGGCCGGGAGAGCCCGGAAGGAGTAACCCTCCCGCCCGCTAATCCGGGACTGGTGAAAGACCAAGTAACCCTCTCGGAGGGGCGCTTTCCATCATCTCTAAAAGAGGCTTTGGTCCGTCCCCTCTTGAAAAAAAGTACAGCGGATCCGGCCGAATTGGCAAACTACCGACCGGTCTCTAATTTACCGTTTTTAGGTAAAATTATAGAGAGGGCAGTGGCGTCACAGTTGCAGAGCTTCCTGGATGACGCTTCCATCCTAGACCCTTGCCAGTCCGGCTTTCGCCCAGGTTACGGGACGGAGACAGTACTGGTCGCCCTGGTAGATGATCTCCAACGGCACCTGGATCGGGGCAGTGTGGCGGTGCTGATGCTGTTGGACCTGTCGGCTGCGTTCGACACGGTTGACCATCGGCTACTGACCCGCCGCCTCGCCGATGTAGGGGTAAGGGGGTCTGCCTTACAATGGCTTGCCTCCTTCCTCGAGGATCGGGGACAAAGGGTGGCAATTGGGGGCGAGCGGTCCCAGAGGCGCACACTGAACTGTGGAGTGCCTCAGGGGGCAGTTCTCTCACCAATGCTATTTAATATCTATATGCGCCCCCTTGCCCAGATTGCCAGGAGACATGGACTTGGGTGCCATCAATATGCAGATGACACCCAACTCTATCTGCTAATGGACGGCCGGCCTGACTGCGTCCCAAAGAATTTAGACCGGGCCTTGCAGGATTTGGCAACCTGGTTGAGGAAGAGCGGGCTGAAACTGAATCCAGCGAAGACAGAAGTCCTTTGTCTGGGTCGGGGTGCTCGAGGAGGGGAAATACCACTCCCGGTCTTCGACGGGGCGCCGCTGAAAGCGGCGCATCGGGTTAAGAGCCTGGGAGTTTTACTGGAGCCTGCATTAACAATAGAGGCCCAGACTGCAGCCACTGCCAAGTCAGCCTTTTTCCATCTAAGGCGGGCAAAGCAGTTGGCTCCCTTCCTAGAGCGCCAATATCTGGCAATGGTGCTTCATGCAACGGTCACCTCGAGACTGGATTACTGTAATGCCCTCTACATGGGGCTGCCTCTGTACCGAACCCGGAAGCTGCAGCTGGTGCAGAACGCAGCGGCTAGACTGTTGCTGGGACTCCCTAAATGGGAGCACATACAGCCTGGGCTGCGTGAACTGCACTGGCTGCCAGTTACATACCGGGTTCGTTACAAAGTGCTGGTCATTACCTTTAAAGCCCTATATGGTCGAGGACCTGTCTACCTTAGGGACCGTCTCTCCCCATATGAACCCCAAAGAGCACTGAGGTCAGCCGGGAAAAACTTGCTGACTATCTCCGGACCGAGAGAGGTGAAGTTGCAAAGCACCCATAACCGGGCCTTCTCCTCTATAGCCCCGAGCCTATGGAACCAACTTCCAGAGGAAATGCGGGCCCTGTGGGACCTAGAACAGTTCCGAGGGCCTGCAAGACCTTCCTCTTCAGACTGGCTTTCGCTGATGAAAATGGAAATTGCGAAGGAAACCGCCATCAGAAAAAGTAAACATAGCAATAGCACCTTTACTAATTTAATTAATTTAATTTTAAAACTTAACTAGATTTTAATTAAACGTTTATAATGTTTAATGTAATTTTATCCATTTGTATAATCAACCCTGAACTATGTTGTTAGCCGCCCAGAGCCTGCTCCGGCGGGGAGGGCGGGATACAAATAAAAATTTGTTGTTGTTGTTGTTGTTGTTGTTGTTGTTGTTGGATGGTTGAGCCTTGTATACATTTGGTAAAAAGATTCCTATTGAGCCAGTTGCCCCTCGAACTAATTCCCCAACCTCGTTTTGAGGGCATTTGGCTTAACAGGAAGGAAGGAAGGAGAAAGAGAGAGAAGGAGAGAACGAAAGAACGAAAGGAAGGAAGAAAGGAAGGAAGGAGAGAAAGAGAGAGAGAGAAAGAGAGAAAGAAAGAGAGAGAGAAAGAGAGAAAGAAAGAAAGAGAGAAAGAAAGAGAGAGAGAAAGAGAGAAAGAAAGAGAGAGAAAGAAAGAAAGAAAGAAAGAAAGAAAGAAAGAAAGAAAGAAAGAAAGAAAGAAAGAAAGAAAGAAAGAAAGAAAGAAAGAAAGAAAGAAAGAAAGAAAGAAAGAAAGAAAGAAAGAAAGAAAGAAAGAAAGAAAGAAAGAGGGCAGAGAGGCCGAGGCCTTCCTATGAACATCAGAAGAGCCCTGTTGGATCAGACCAGGGAGGGTCCCTCTAGTCCAGCCTCCTGCCTCACACAGGGGCCAACCTGGGGCTTCAGAGGACCACCAGACTGGGGAGAGAGACCCTGACTGCTGGCATTGGACATCAGAAGTCTGCTGCCTCTGGAGATGGAGGTTCTTTTGAGCCACTGTGGCTGGTGGTCTCACCCTCTATTCAAAAGCCATCTGTGCTCACAAGACATCGCTATGTCCAGTGGCAGAGAATTCCACAGTCTAACTGCTCTTTTGCTAAAGCTTTTCCTTTGGGTCCCCTCATTTCTCCCTCTCAACTCAGGCCAAAGATGGGCAGATCCCAGAGCAGAAGGGGGAGATAGTGGCCCACCCCCCCACCCTCCCCTCCAGCCCCTCACCTTTCGTGCTCTTCAGGTACAGATAAAGCCCCACGGCCACAAAGACCAGCCCCAGAACGGCCCCCACGGCCCCCGTCCACAGCTTGCTCTTGGCAGAGTCCGACGTCTGTGGCTCTGTGGGAAGAGAAGGAGGGACCCCCTGTGAGAAGGCGGATCAGGGCCAGATTCGGCCTTTCAGCCCACAGATTTCACAGGGAGAATCAGGCCCCTTTTTAAAACACACACAGGGGAAAGAGTGAGAAGGAATCAAACCCAGCCTGGAGGGGAGGGAGCTGCTATGGAAACCACATTCCCTTGAAGCTTCATCCCCACCCCACTTTCTGAAAACATTCAGCAGCCAATAGGAGGGTTACTGGTGGGCACCCACGCAATGGGGGTCCCTGTGCTTCCCCCTAATAGCCACTGGTGGACCTCTGCTCCATATGTTTATCCAATCCCCTCTTGAAGCTGTCTGTGCTTGTAGCCACCCACCACTTCCTGCAACACTGAATTCCGTGGGTTAATGACTCTTTGGTTGAAGAAGTACTTCCTTTTGATCTGTTCCAAATCTCTTAATTTCATTGGGACCCCACTAGTTCTTGTACTGTGAGAAAGGGGGGAAGGATCTTTTTCTACCTTCTCTGTCTCGTTAATAATATTCTCAACCTTTATCATGTCACTCCTCAGTCGACTTTCTGCAAGCTAAAGAGCCTGACCTCTTTAACCTTTCCTCATGGGGAAGGTGTTTACTCATTTTGCTTGCCTATTCTGCACTTTTCCCAATGCTATTTTCTGTTGAGCTGCTGTGGAAGAGGGGAGTCCTTGAGAAGTGGGGGAGTTGCTTGACACAAGTCCTTGGAACTCCCTTCAAGGAGAGGGGAGAAGAGGGGAGCCCTTGATTCTCTTACCCCACTGCACGGTGAGGGGTTCCTTCAGACCTTTGTGCTCCACCTGGCAGGTGTAGACGTCTCCCCGCTGAGGCACCGTCTCCAGCATCACCTGGTACTGGTAGGTCCAGTCTGCGTTCTGGATCTCATCATCGTATCCCACCCCCTGTGTCTGCTCCTGCCCGTTCTTCAGCCACTTGATGTCAATCCCAGTGGGATAGTATCCTGCCGCGGTGCAGATCAGGAGGGTGTGGTGGGCCAGGGGGTCTCCCTTGGTGGGGGAGATCTTCACCAGGGGCTCAACTGGAAGGGAGGGGGAAAGAGGGGACAATTTCAGAGACGGAGGAGAACCAGAAGAACACCAACAGATGGAGAAGAGGAGGACTTTCTTACGTCTGCAGCTGATGTATTTCTAAAGACACAATCTCTTGACCTCTCCCACCACCACAATAGTCAAGGATCCACTAACTCATCTTCTGGTCCCTGCACAAAGAGCCACACAAGTGCACCTCTCTCAGCTTCCTACAGTTCCTTCTTGCTTCCCAAAACACTAGGAGTTGGTTTGCAGGATCAGACCCCCACCCAGCCTGGGATAAGAATCCACCTGAAGACTCCCACAGAAGCACCTGCTGGGTCAGCCTGAACTCTCCGGAAATGCTTTTCGACAGCGGAGACCTTGGACTCTCTGCTCCTGCTGAAGAGATCTCTGGAAATACCTTGGAAAACTCTCAAGGGGATCCCTAAATCCTCCTTTGGCTCCTGCTGGAAGGTCCCCTCTGGCCTCTGGGAAGCTCCCAAGAAGGAGGTCTTCTTATTTATTATTCCCCCCACCAATCAATTAGAGGAAAAATCAAAAATCAACAGACAGCTATAGCAGAGCCTTTAAATGACAAAGAACCTGGGATCTGGCAGCACCAGGGATTGGTTTTCTCGTGGGAGAGTCGGGTATCACAGCCAGAACGTCCCTTGGACCCGATCTTTTATTATTGTGGGCAGAGCCCAGTCTGTAGGTAGCTGTTATTAAAGGAGACGCCCCCACCTCCAATTTTAAGATAAGAGAAGCCATGTTGGATCAGGCCACTGGCCCATCCAGTCCAACACTCTGTATCACACAGTGTCCAATATGTGTGTGTGTACACACACATATATACATACACACAGTGTGTGTAATAGCCACTGATGGACCTCTGCTCCATATTTTTATCCAATCCCCTCTTAAAGTTGGCTATGCTTGTAGCTGCTGCCACCTCCTGTGGCAGTGAATTTCACATGTTAATCGCCCTTTGGATGAAGAAGGACTTCCTTTTATCCGTTTTAACCTGACTGCTCAGGAATTTCATTGAATGCCCACGAGTTCTTGTATTGTGAGAAAGGGAGGAAAGTACATCTTTCTCTGCTTTCTCCATCCCATGCATAATCTTGTAAACCTCTATCATGTCACCCCGCAGTTGACTTTTCTCCAAGATTTCTCCAACTCCTGAGTGAGCCACCATGTTAGAAATGCAGAGAATTCTGTTTTGTTAATGCAACTCCAAGAAGACAAAGAGATAGAGGGACTGAAAGTGAAAGGTTTTTCTTATAAGTAGAGAGCATTTGCAGATGATGTGATGTTTATAAATGAAAATCCCACTCCTGTAACACCACTGTTGCTTCGTAAATACAACAATATGGAGAATTGGCAGGTTTTTATATAAACAAAGAAAAATCGAAATTTATGTGGAAAAATATGTCATAGGAAGATCTACAGAGGTTAACAGAGTGTGAAGTTACCTCCAAAGTAAAATACTTAGGGGTGGAAATAACAATGAAAAATACTGATGTATATAAAAATAATTATGAGAAACTCTGGCATAAGTTCAATGGAGATATGATAAAATGGAACGAACTGAATCTGTCTATGTTGGGAAGAATTTCTGCAATTAAGATGAATGTCTTACCGAGAATTACGTTCCTGTTTCAAACAATTCCAATAGTGAAAGACAATAAACAATTTAATAAATGGCAAAGGAAACTTTCAGAATTTGTATGGGCCGGGAAAAAATCAAGAATTGAAATGAAAATTCTGACAGATGCGAAAGGAAGGGGCGGATTTCAACTGCCTAATTTAAAACTGTATCATGATGGAGAATGCCTGGTGTGGATTAAGGAATGGATGGCATTATTAAACAGAAAGTTACTAGCATTAGAAGGTCATGGAAATGTTTCTGGATGGCATGCTTACATGTACTATGGGAAAAATAAGATGGACGGCTTCTTCTTACATCACTATATCAGAAGTAATCTGTTAAATACTTGGTTGAAATATAAAAGATATAGGGACGAGAGGAAACCGCTTTGGATTGTGCCAACAGAAGTAATAAAACTATATTCAGATATCAAAGAAGAGAAGTGGCTATCATATAAACAACTTTTAAAAATTCAAGGAGGAAAGGTAGAATTAAAATCGGCAGAAGAAATACAATATAAATATAATGCGTTTCAATTGCAACAGATAAAGAGTTTGCTTGAACAGGACATTAAGAACTATGGAATAAAACAAGAACAAACAGAACTGGAGAGAGTGCTGTTTGGGCAAAATGAAAAATTGATTTCAAAGACATATAAACTATTATTGAAATGGTCTACGGAAGATGAAGCAGTTAAATCACCAATGATAAGATGGGCGATAAATATAAATAAAGAAATACAGATGGAGTCATGAGAACACTTATGGAAGAACTCTATGAAAATATCTACATGTTATAACATTAAAGAAAATTGCTTTAAAATGTTATATAGGTGGTACATGACACCTAAGAAATTGGCTAAAATGAACAATCAGGTGTCGGATAGATGCTGGAAATGTAAAAAAGAAGAAGGATCTTTCTACTGTATGTGGTGAACTTGTAAAAAGGCGAAACAATTTTGGCGAATGATTCAGCAAGCGATTTCCAAAGTTTTGGGATATAATATTAAGAAGGTGCCAGACATTTGGGGGGGGGGGATTACAAATGGAGACATTTCAAAAACAAGATAAAATGATAATTGGGTATATGCTTTCAGCTGCATGGATATTATATGCGCAAGGGTGAAAACAAGAGAAATGATCAGAAATGTGGGAATGGACTATGAAAGGTATGCATTGGAGTGAAATGGACAAATTTACAAGAATCTTAAAAGAACAAGATTGAGAGAAGTTTAAAAGCGAGTGGGGAAAGTTTCAAAAGTATATTGAAAAACAATGGAACATTAAAGGACATTTGCTGATCTTTGACCATGGTTTATCTCTAAAGAAACTTTATATGGATTATAGTAAAAAATGAGATTATTGGATTATATCTTTTTCATTTCTTTGTGAATGACTAAAAAGGACTACTATGAAGCTGGATTACAAATATGTTTTTTTTCTTTTTAATGTTTTTTCTTCATGAAGAAAGATTCTTTAATCGACAGAGTTTATTATCTTTTAACAAGTTAAATAAAATAGTAATAGGGAATGTTTTTAAAGGGGGTTGGCACTGACGGGAGTCACAAAAAGCGGGGAGGGGTGGAGAAAATGTATGTGTATTAATTTGTAATAGCAAATGATAATATGATATTACAATAGTTTACATTATAATAAATTGTTTTAAACAAAGAAATGTAGAGAGTTCTGAGATTGGGGCCAAAGAGTCATTGGAATTTAAGGTGAGTTTTTTGTGAAGAGGCTTCCAAGGCTAAGACTCTGGACTGTAAGAGTTTATTTCCTGACTTAAGAGCCTGGTAGCCATTTTGTGAGTTTGTGCTTCTTTCATATGCTGAGTCTGCTTTTTGTGTAACGGTTTGTATGGATGTTTTTAATCCAGTCAGTTGCTCTGAAAGTGGCCAATGAGAGCTGACATGTTGCCCATCAGCTTCTGCTCCATTTTATTAAACAGGGAGGTCAAAGTCTCCTCCTGCTATTGGGGGGCTTGTTCTGTGGCCATGTGGCTGCTTCCTTCTGCTCTCCTCCCGGGCAAGACCCTCAGGAGCTCCGGCAGAAAGACCCGGAATGTATTCAGAGTCCTTCCAAGCTGGCCCTGCTTCGTTGGCCTGCTCAGTTACCGTGCCAGAGACAGGCAGTGCAAAGCTCAGGCTGCTTCTTCGTTTGGCTGAAGGGGGCGGAGGAAGCAGAGCACCAAATGAGGCCTCCATCTCCTTCAGCCCCCACTTCTGCTCCGTTGGGTCTACCTGGATTCCATTTAAAGCTCAGCCTGAAAAGCCCCCAGAGAGAGTTTTTTTTTAAAGAGATCAATTTGAAAGAATTTAATTTCTAAACCCCCACCGGAGAGTGACAGAGATGGGGATGGAGGAGACCCGCAAGGAGGGACACAACCCCTTGGGTCTCTGGGGCCTTGGGACCCCCAGCCTGGGGGACTCTCTCCTGCCCCCCTGAGACCCAGATGTCTGAGATGGGGGGGGTGTCCAGGATCAGTCCGGAGGCTCCTGCAGGGGTCTGGGGCTGCCAGCTGGAGGGTTGGAGGAGTGGGGGGGGGACACAGGGGGGAGCCTCTTCTCCACTCCCCCACGAATCTTTCCCCGCCCACCTCCCGGCCTTGGCTGGCAAGAGGGGGCTCTGCCTGAGAGTGCCCCCCTCCAGTTCCTCCTGCCCCAAGGGGGGGCTTCCTGCCTCCTCCTCCTTCTCTCCCCCCCACCCCAGACTCCCTCTGGGGGGAGCCCTCAAGGGGGGCAGAGGAAGGGGGACAGGGCGCCCCGCCCCCTTCCTCCTCCTTCCCTCCCCCCCCCCCCCCGCAGCTCACCTGTCCTGCCCACCATCTGCCCCGCCTCCATCGCCGCGTAGTTCTGGCGGCAGAAGGCGTCCACCTGGGCCCGCTCGTAGTCCATCAGGTCCTTCTGGCTGTTCCAGTAGGGGGCGTCGGGCTCGCCCAGCTCGGTGACGGCCTCGTACCAGCCGCGGCGGCTGTCGAAGCGCAAGGTCTCCTGCCGCCCGTAGAAGTACCTCTCCAGGAGCCGGATCTCCCCTGAGGTCCCGTTGGCGAAGCGGCACTCGCCCTTGCTCTGGGTCAGGAAATGGGGGGCTGCGGAGACAGACGGGGGGGGAGCAGGGCCCGGTTAGCAGCGGCTCCCCCACCCCCCTCCTGCCCCCCCCCCGCCGGCTGCTCCGGAGACCCCCTCCCCCCCCCGAAGCTCCTGGGCGGGGGCTCTGCAGCAGCCCCAAGGGCAGGCGAGCCTCCAGTGGAAGAAACGAACAGCAGCCCTTTCCCCGCAGCGCGGATTCGCAGGGGGTTTTGCAACGGGAGGGGGGCAGTTCCCCCATCAGCTCCCTTCTGGCGCCCCCGCCCCCCCCCGCCTGCCCCACAAAGCACAGCCAGGCAGCCCCCCACCCCACCCCCGGGGAGCACTGCCCCCACCCACCCACCCACCCCACGCTCGCCATCGCCTCTCTTTGCACACCCCTGGCCGCAGACCGAACCACCGGGGGGCCACAGAACAGAGACTCTCATGGGGTTTGAGGGCGGGGGGGGGGGGGGCAGTCCGTGGACCTGGACAGGAGGGGGTGAGGGGGATTATAGTCCCTTCTGGAGGCCTCCAGGCCTCAGTCCAAAGACTCCGAGACAATGTTCTCCAATGCAGTCTTGGTGCCAGGGCGGTCCCCAAAAGAACCAGCTCTCTGCTTTTTCTACTTCCTTCCATGCAGGGGTCACTCAGTACAAAGAGAGGTGCCAAAGCTCATTACCACCACTCATTTGCCAACTCCTTTGCATCTGCCACACACCCCTCACATCACCAGAAAGTGTACTACATTACTTAAGAACCTAAGAGAAGCCATATTGGATCAGGCCAGTGGCCCCTCCAGTCCAACACTCTGTGTTACACAGTGGCCAGAAAAAAGGAGTTTCACAAGTGGGCCTAGAAGCCTTTCCACTTTCCCTATGAAGAAAGGTTAAAACGCTTGGGGCTCTTTAGCTTGGAGAAACGTCAACTGCGGGATGACACGATAGAGCTTTACAAGATTATGCCTGGGATGGAGAAAGTAGAGAAAGAAGTCCTTTTCTCCCTTTCTCACAATACAAGAACTCGTGGGCATTCAATGAAATTGCTGCGAAGTCAGATTAGAACAGATAAAAGGAAGTCCTTCTTCACCCAAAGGGTGATTAACATGTGGAATTCACTGCCACAGGAGGTGGTGGCGGCCACAAGCATAGCCACCTTCAAGAGGGGTTTAGATAAAAATATGGAGCAGAGGTCCATCAGTGGCTAGTAGCCACAGTGTGTATATATATGTATTGTGGAGAAACGCCATCTTGGTTAATGTTGGTGCTTGGTTGGAGGGGAACATGAAACTACTAGCAGGCTGTGCAGCCTAGTCTTTCCTTCACTCCCCCCCTCCCTCTCTCTCGGCTTGGCTTCGCGAACGAAGATTTAAGAAGGGTGCAATAGTCCACGTTTGCTGCAGGCTCGCTGGTGGCTGACAAGACCAATGTGGGACAGGCAGGTCCGGCCCTTCCAGAGTTAAACCATCAACTCTAGGGGGAAAGCCTCCTAGAGGGGCAGGAAGTTCTTTAGCCTCCCCCCTCAATCCCTCCTCCCTTCTGGAGTTAAACCAGCAACTCTAGGGGGAAAGCCTAGGGGGAAAGGAAGTCCTTTTGTTTTTTTTCTATTTGAATTAGGCGGGGAAAGGCCAGTTTGCAGCTGGCCCTCCAAGAGAGAGGTTGTGAGTCTGTGGGCTCCTGACTGTGGGAGAGGCCTACTCAAGAGGAGGAGGACCCCAGGCAGTCAGACCTAGTAAGTAATTCACAAGGTAGACCAAGTTTACACCAGGGACGAGAGGATGCGTTTAAATCCATCTTCTATTTGCCCTTCTTGTTGCTGACCAGGTGCTGTGCTAAACTTTTACATGTAACTGTTTTTGTTTTTGTTTTTATTTATCTTCTTATTAAACATTTTTACTGTTTTGAATGCTGGCAGTCAAACTCTGTACCACATAGATCCCGACCGCTTAGACCACGCTGCTTTATGAAGGGGGCCCCGGGGGAGGGGGAAGGCATGCAGGTGGATAAGGTGCCAATCCTCCAGGGGTTCCCCAAAGAAGTGCTGTGGTCTCTGTCATACCCAAGTACAGGGTGGCAGAGGACCTTGAGGCCTGGCCTCATAGCTGGAGAGAGGGATTGGGAGTCCTGTTCCTCTCAATCTGAACCCCTAGACTGAGCAGGTGGTGGCAGCGAGCCCAAGTGGCCGGAGGAGAAATAGCTCCCTCCAGGAGTTGGCAACTCAATAGGGAGTTGACGGGACCGGGTCTGAAGGCAGAATCTGGACGGTTCCATCACATGTATATATAAATTTTGGCTACTGTGTGACACAGAGTGTTGACTGGATGGGCCATTGGCCTGATCCAACATGGCTTCTCTTATGTTCTTATGTTCACTTTGTCCCCCACCCCCCCCAAGCACCAAGAATACAGAGCATCACTGCCCATGCTGGGCATCCAACGCCATGCTGGGAATTATTAGGAAGGGAATTGAAAACAAATCAGCCAGTATCATAATGCCCCTGTATAAATCGATGGTGCGGTCTCATTTGGAGTACTGTGTGCAGTTCTGGTCGCCGCACCTCAAAAAGGATATTATAGCATTGGAGAAAGTCCAGAAAAGGGCAACTAGAATGATCAAAGGGCTGGAGCACTTTCCCTATGAGGAAAGGTTGAAACGCTTGGGACTCTTTAGCTTGGAGAAACGTCGACTGCGGGGTGACATGATAGAGGTTTACAAGATAATGCATGGGATGGAGAAAGTAGAGAAAGAGGTACTTTTCTCCCTTTCTCACAATAAAAGAACTCGTGGGCATTCGATGAAATTGCAGAGCAGACAGGTTAAAACGGATAAAAGGAAGTACTTCTTCACCCAAAGGGTGATTAACATGTGGAATTCACTGCCACAGGAGGTGGTGGCGGCCACAAGTATAGCCACCTTCAAGAAGGGTTTAGATAAAAATATGGAGCACAGGTCCATCAGTGGCTATTAGCCGCAGTGTATGTGTGTATATAAATTTTTTTGCCACTGTGTGACACAGAGTGTTGGACTTGATGGGTCGTTGGCCTGATCCAACATGGCTTCTCTTATGTTCTTATGTTCACTTTGTCCCCCCCCCCCCAAACACCAAGAATACAGAGCATCACTGCCCAAGACAGTTCCAACAATATGCTGTGTCTAATAGCCACTGAGGGACCTCTGCACCATATTTTTATCCAATCCCCTCTTGAAGATGGCTATGCTTGTAGCCACCACCGCGTCCTGTGGCAGTGAATTCCACCTGTTAATCACCCTTTGGGTGAAGAAGTACTTCCTTTTATCCAGTCTAACACAACTGCTCAGCAATTTCATTGAATGCCCACGAGTTCTTGTATTGTGGGAAAGGGAGAAAAGTACTTCTTCCTCTAATTTCTCCATCCCATGCATGTAAACTTCTATCATGTCACCCCGCAGTCAATGTTTCTCCAAGCTAAAGAGCACCAAGCGTTTTAAACCTTTCTTCATAGGGAAAGTGTTCCAAACCTTTAATCATTCCAGTTGTCCTTTTCTGCACTTTTTCCAGTGATATAATATCCTTTTTGAGGTGTAGTGACCAAAATTGTACACAGTATTCCAAATGAGATCGCACCATCAATTTATACAGGGGCATAATGATACTGGCTGTTGTGTTTTCAACTCCCTTCCTAATAATTCCCAGCATGGTGTTGGCCTTTTTTATTGCAACCACACACTGTCTTGACATTTTCAGTGAGTTATCTACCACGACCCCAAGAGCTCTCTCTCGGTCAGTCTCTGCCAGTTCACACCCCATCAACTTGTATTCGTAGCTGGGATTCTTGGCCCCAATGTGCATTACTTTGCACTTGGTCACATTGAACCGCATCTGCCACGTTGACGCCCACTCGCCCAGCCTCAACAGATCCCTTTGGAGTTCCTCACAATCCTCTCTGGTTCTCCCCACCCTGAACAATTTAGTGTCATCTGCAGACCTGGCCACTTCACTGCCTACTCCCAACTCCAAATCATTAATGAAGAAGAGCTCTGGACTAGAGCAGAGAAGTGCTACAAGCGTGAGGTTTGTGGCTTAGCAGCTGGTGGAGTTGCTGAAAACTTCTGAGTTTGTGTGAAGGGCTGAAGGTGAAGGTGATTGAAGGTGATTGTTGCTGATTGATTAGGAGTGGCTGTGCTCCCCACCCCCTTAAGCTGTACCTTGCCAGAGAGCTAAAGGGCTCTTGGCCTGTGGCTCGTAGCCTGGGGGCTGTGTAAGGACCAGGATTCCAGATTCCTTGTGTTCCCAATAAGGTAAGCAGACCCTCCAGAAGGAGAGCCACATAAACAAACAGGGTTTAAAAGGGGACTGTATATATTTTTTAAAAGCTATCATGAAGGTGGAATGCCAGCAGGGGGGTGGGGCCTTTCCAGTGTTTTGCACAGAGTGTCACATGTATGACTCTCTGCCCACAGGACAGAAGTCTTGGGTGTGTTCTCGATGCAAGGAGCTCCTGGTCCTCAGGGAACGAGTTCGTACCCTTGAGGCTGAGGTGACTGACCTGGAGAAGCAGAGACAGTCAGTTAGGCACTCAGAGAAGACTCTCGGGACGTGTTAGATGAGCCCTGCTATTAACATGGCAGCCCCGTTCCTGCCAGAGAGCGAGAGGGTCGAGAGGGAACAGGGCACCGGGCTGAGGATAAGGGGAATGCGCCCTCAGAAGGGACCTCTTCTTTGGTTGGTGAGCGGGTATCGTTTCGCGCCAAGGAACCATCCCTGGGCAGGGAGAGAGGGGGGGTTTTGGTAGTTGGTGATTCGATCCTTAGGCAAGTAGACAGCTGGGTGGCAAAACCGCGTACTGACCGTATGGTGACTTGCCTGCCTGGTGCAAAGGTAGCGGACATTACACGTGTTGTAGATAGCCTGATAGACAGTGCTGGGGAGGAGCCAGTGGTCGTGGTGCATGTTGGCACCAACGATGTGGAGAAATGCAGTTGTGAGGTCCTGGAGGAAAAATTTAGGCTGCTAGGCGGGAGACTTAAGGCCAGGACCTCCAAGGTAGCCTTCTCAGAAGTGCTACCTGTTCTACGTGCAGGGCAGGAGAGACAGGCACAAATTAGAAGTCTCAGTGTGTGGATGAGACGATGGTGTAAGGAGGAAGGATTTAAGTTTCTTAGGCACTGGGATGCTTTCTGGAACAAGCCGGAGCTGTACAAAAGAGACGGTCTCCACTTGTCCCCGGATGGAACCAGGCTGCTGGCGCTTAAAATCAAAAAGGTGGCAGAGCAGTATTTAAACTAAATCTTGGGGGAAAGCCGACAGGAGATGAAATGTCTCCGGTTCGAGAGGACTCCTCTCAAAGAGATGAAGGGTTAGCTGTTACTTTTCTACCGGGTAACGGATCAGAGTTGTCCATTGAGATGGTGACAAACAGAATGGACTGCCTGCCAGAGTCTCGAGGCGGCAGGAGGAAGGTTGCGGGCCTAACTTGCCTGGGAAATTATAGATGTTTGTACACAAATGCTAGAAGTCTTCAAAGTAAAACTGGTGAGTTGGAATGTTTAGTGTTGGGAGAAAACATAGACATTGTGGGAATTTCAGAAACTTGGTGGAATGAAGAGAATCAGTGGGACACGGTGATTCTTGGATATAACTTATACTGGAAGGATAGGGAGGGAAGGGTTGGAGGTGGGGTGGCTCTGTAGGTCAGAGAGGGCATAGTAAGACTGAGGTCAGAGAATTAGACTCCCTTCTAGAAATTCTTTGGGTTGAAATAGAGGGCCCAAAAGGCAATTTAACTATGGGAGTTTGTTATCGCCCACCAAATCAACAGATAGAGGACGACTATAATATGATGGAAGGCTTAAAGATAGTGGCTAGACATAAAAACTGTGTTGTAATAGGTGATTTTAACTACCCGCAGATTGGAAAAGGACAGGTCCTCCACTGCGAAGACTGCCCATTTATACTCTCTGCTTCCTAATAATTAGCCAGTTTTTGATCCGCAAGAGAACCTGTCCTTTTACTCCATGATTCTTGAGCTTACTAAGGAGCCTTTGATGAGGAACTTTATCAAAAGCTTTCTGGAAGTCAAGGTAAGCAACATCTATTGGGTCCCCTTTGTCCACATGTTTGTTCACCCCCTCAAAGAACTATAACAGGTTAGTGAGGCAAGATCTTCCCTTACAGAACCCATGCTGAGTCTTCCTCAGTAACTTGTGTTCCTCAATGTGCCTACTCATTCTGTCCTTGATAATGGTTTCTACCAACTTTCCCGGTATTGAACTCAGACTGACTGGACTTTAGTTTCCCGGATCTCCTCTGGAACCCTTTTTAAAGATGGGGGTGACATTTGCTACAGTGTATGTGTGTATATAACATTTTTTGCCACTGTGTGACACAGAGTGTTGGACTTGATGGGCCGTTGGCCTGATCCAACATGGCTTCTCTTATGTTCTTATGCTACCTTCCAGTCCTCAGGAACAGACGCAGATTTCAATGAAAGATTACATATTTTTGTCAGAAGATCCACAAGTTCAACTTTGAATTCTTTCAGAACCCTTGGATGTATGCCATCCGGACCTGGTGACTTATTTGTTTTTAATCTGTCAATCAGTTGTAGGACCTCCTCTCTTGTCACCTCAATCTGACTCAGGTCTTTAAACACCCCTTCCAAAATTAGTGGTTCTGGAGCGGGCAAACACTTCTCCTCTTCCACGGTGAAGACAGAGACAAAAAATGCATTCAGTTTCTTAGCCATCTCCCTATCCTCCTTCAGTAACCCTTTTTCCCCTTGGTCATTCAAGGGCCCCACTGCCTCCATGGCTGGACATCAGCTCAGCATCTACCTTGAAATCCTTCTTAAAATAGAACTGTCATAATAACACTTTACTCCCATCATACTTTTTACATTCCTTTCTCCCACCTATGTGGCCACAGTGGCATGAGGAAGATTTCCATCTCTCTGCTTTCTGTTTTGGTTATTTCCCCATTTTTTGTGGGGGGAAATATCAGAAAACTTGTCACATCTAAGAGTTTAGCAAAATTCTCCCAGGGGGTTTGGGGCCCAGAAACAAGGATTTGGTGGGGGTAGAAAGAAAAAGCACAATAAAATTTAGAGGTTCCAGAGCTCTGCTCCTGTGAGCTGCTGCCCAAACCGAGGCCTGATTCCAGGGACATTCATGGACTATCACAGTGAATTCAGAGAGTCTGCTGGTTGCCTTTTATCGTAGTTCCATTGAGAGCATTTTATCTTATTGCCTCTGCGCGTGGTTTGGGAGCTGCACGGAAGCAGAGAGAAGGGTGCTCCAAAGAGTGACGAGAAGAGCACAAAAGATTTGTGGATGTTCTCTCCCCTCATTGGTGGATCTGTATAATATGGGATGTAAAAGGAAGATACAGATGTTCCTAGGGGACCCTTCACATCTGGGCCATTTGCTATTTGAGATCTTACCGTCAGGTAGACGATATAGCGTGTTGAAGGCTAGGACAAACAGATTTAAGGACAGTTTCTATCCAAGTGCTGTGGTTAGGTTAAATGCAGGGTTATGAAGGATTATCTGCTTTTAGATGTATTTAAATGGTTTTAATGGTTTAAATGGTTTTAGATGTATTTAAATGGTTTATGAATATGTGTGTTGGATGTGCTGGTATGTTTGTGGAAGAGCACCTCATTTCGTTGCTCTCTTTTTGCTGAGAACAATGACAATAAATCTATCTATCTATCTATCTATCTATCTATCTATCTATCTATCTATCTATCTATCTATCTATCTATCTATCTATCTATCTATCTATCTATCTATCTATCTATCTATCTATCTATCTATCTATCTAACAGGAGTCCATGTCAAAATCAGGAGGAACCAGGAATTCTTGTGCTGTTTCTGCACTGCTGGGAAACCAGGAAATGCAAGATCTCGGTGGGGTAGGGTGGGATATAAATTGAATAAAATAAATAAATAAATAAATAAGATCTGTCCCTTTTTTGCAGATCACCTCCTGGACACAGAGCAGGGGTGGGATCTCGCAGTGGATCCTCCTGGTTCTGCATATTCCTCTTGGCTCCTCTTGGATCGCAACAAATGATGTCCTGCATTTGAACGGATACCAACTGTCCTGATCCTGGGCCTAATGAGGCCTACAGGCGCCAGAGGAGCCTGCCTAGGAGTTATTACGGAAAGCCTACATTTCCCACGATCCCCTCTGTCCCTCTGACTGGGTGGCTGTCAAGGCTTTGGGGGGAAACTAGCCCAGAGAGGGGTGGGGTCTGGGAGGAGAGCATAAAAAGGGGCCAGGATTGGATCTCCAAGTTTTTTGAGGGGGGGGAATTAACAAATGACGCCCCCTTATGGGCCATTCTGACTTATGGTCCCATAGAATACAATGGACTCCATACCCATTTGGTGGCCCCCCCTCCATTGGCGCCCAGGGCAAGCACCCCCTCTGCCCCCCCCCCTTCGCCAGATCTGGCCCTGAAAGGGGCAAACACAGACAGGGCTGTTCTTTCCTGCAATAATTTTACAAGTCAACATAGGAGCAATTGGGGACTGTGTGCTTCTCAGTGTCAGTGACTGGAGGCGCAGGTGTGCTTAAGAGGCCTTGTCTGAAATCATCTTCTGCCTGAGCATCCAGGTACGCTTGACACTTGCACTACGCAATGCCACGTTACTTACATTGACGGGGTCTGAATTGTGGGGCTCTGACCAGCAGCAAGGTCTTGGGGTCGTGGCAAACAACTCCCTGGAGAGCTCCACACAGTGTGAGAGGGCAACACAGAAGGCGAATGCTATGCTGGGGGCCTTATTCAGAGGGGGACTGAAAGCAAATCAGCTGGTGTCCTAATGCCCAATTCTGTGATTTGGCCTCACCTGGAATGCTGGGCACAGTTCTGCTCTCCACCCCTCAAGACAGATATTCAAGCCTTGGGGAAAGTGGGGGGGGGGGGACTTTGCCTGTTCAGGGGAGGGGCAGGAGGACTTTTGCCTCTGAAGTCCTGGGGGAGTGGGCGGGGTCGAGGCACAGAGGAGCACCAATGAGAATTTAATCTGAGACAGCGTCATCTGTCTCCGGGCAAAAGCACCAGCAACTGCTTTCCAAGGCGAAAAAGGAAAGGAAAGGTCCCCTGTGCAAGCACCAGTCGTTTCCGACTCTGGGGTGACGTTGCTTTCACAACGTTTTCACGGCAGATTTTATACGGGGTGGTTTGCCATTGCGTTCCCCAGTCATCTACTCCCCCCCCCCCCCAGCAAGCTGAGTCCTCATTTTATCAACCTCGGAAGGATGGAAGGCTGGGTCAACCTGGAGCTGGCTACCTGAAAACTCAGCTTCCACCAGGGATCGAACTCAGGTCGTGAGCAGAGCTTAGGACTGCAGTACTGCAGCTTTACCACTCTGCGCCACGGGGCTCTCTTCTCCAAGGGGAAGATGGTTTTTAACTGAGAGGATCAAGAGAAGGCAGAGAGGGAAATAGGTGTCTTTGTGCCTGTATGCTGAGGGGGTCAATTTCAGAGCCCCCTTTCCCTCTCCTGCCCCCATTCTTTCTCCTAGGCAGTCATGAACCCCTCTCAACCCCCCTGCTTTGGACAACTGGGGGGGGGGGGGAGCTCGGACCCTCTCTTCTGATTATGATGATTTAAAACAATCCTGAAGAGGCAGCTGGGGGGGAGGGGATCTATCTCAGTTTTGCAAAAGGGGGCAACAAACCCCTGCACCACACTTTCCACCCCAGGGATGACCCCAGGCGGCTTCCCTCCTCCTTCTGTTTTATCGGAAGGACACCCCTGAGAGGTAGGCCAGGCGGTGGGGCAGAGGAGGGACTAGAACAGAGGGGGGCGGGGGGTCCATAACCTTCTCCTTATCAGCCCTCAGGGCTGCCCGCGGAGTGCCTGCCAGGGGCTGTTCGGGGCTGGCGGCTTCTGGCTTCTTTCCCCCTGGGCTCCAGTGGCAGGGAGTTCCAGGGGATGGGCTGTGGCCAGTGGGAGAGAGCCAGCGTGGGGCGTCAAGGTTAAGAGCTGCCCACTCTGATTTGGAGAACCCGGTTTGATCTCCTCCTCCTCCTCCTCCATAGGCAGCCTGCTAGGTGCCCTTGAGCCAGTCCCAGTTCTCTCAGGACTCTCTCAGCCCCCCCCCCTCCCTCAGAAGGTGCCTCTCGGGCGGATAGGAAGGGAAGGCGAAGGCAGAAACAAGCAGGGCATTAAAAACCCCCAACTCATTCATCATCATCTGCTTGGCAGGCAGAAGGTCCTGGGTTCAGTCTATCTCCAGCTCCAAAGATCCGGAGGGGGGTGACGGGAAAGACCCCCGCCGGAGACCCCGGAGAGCCGCTGCCCCTCTGAGCAGACAGGATTCACCTGTGTCGGACTGAGGGTCTGTTTCAGAGGGAGGAGAGCAAGGAAAGGCCAGCTGGGGGCCCCTCTGGGGAGAAAGGGGTGGGGGTGGGGATGAAGTGAGTCCAGTCCCTGCCAGGGCAAGAGGGAGGACTCTGCAGCCCCTCCCCGGGCCCAGAAAGAGGGTCCTCCCTCCCATGGGGAGGGGGAGGGGCTCATCTCTCCAAGCCCCCTGCTCCATTTAGGGGGGGGGCTTCATTTTCCCTCCCCCTCCATGGACCAGGGGGGGCCCCAGCAGTCTCTCCAAGCCCCCCACATTCTCCCCTCCCCAGAAAAGAGTTCTGCTTACGGGGCGTGCGGAGTCTCCTCTCTGATCCGAGGACCCCCAGGGGTGGCCCCAGCGCCACCAACAGCATCCCCAGCAGGATCAGGCCGTGCCCCATGGCTGCCCCACGGAAACCCCACTTGCAGCTTCGGTTGCAAATTTGTTCTGTCCCCAGCAGGGGAGGGGGGGAGACCTTTTGCCCCGAAGTCCTGGGGCGGGCTACAAAAGAGCACCAATGAGAATTCCCTCTGGGGCCGCGTCATCAGTCTCCGGGCAGAAGCAGCCGCAGCTAGTCCTGTTTGGGAAGATAGTTTTTTTCTCCAAAGCTTCCAAAGAGTGCAGAGGAGAGCGGCTATTCTGGGGGTGCCTGTTTGGGGGTCCCCCTCGCTCTCGGGGAGGCTCAGCTCAGTCGAGGACGCCCCCCTGACGACTCCGCAAACAAATGAGAAATGGCTTCCAAAGTAACAGGATGGGTGTGTTCAATCCAAGGTGTTAAATGGTTTTCTATATAAAAGGAATGCCTTCTTTTTGACCCAGGTTTATTAGCAATAGAACAATTAACAGGCAGTCTCGCATTCTGACACGTTACGGTTTGATGGTTTCCCACGCTCAGGAAACCCAGATCAGAGGTTTTCTGAATGTGTTAATTTTACTGTTCTGGTATTGGTTTCTCACTTTGTACCTCTTGCCATTCCAAGCCCCTCCAGCTCTGGGTGGGTCTGCTTACTGCCCCTCATTCCTCGCCTGAAGAAGCGGGCAGGCACACGAAAGCTTCCCTTCTGAATAGAACTAAGTTGGTCTTAAAGGTGCAGTCGACTCCTCGTTTGTTCTACGACTTCAGACCAACACGGCTGCCCGTTTGGATCTCTAGAACAAACGTTTATCATGATCAACCCAGCAGCTTTAGGAGGAAAGAGGAAACTGGAGGATAATGTCTGTGAAGGTGGCGACATTTGAAGGGGCGGGGTCTTCGGGGTCCTTCGGGAAAAGCACGCGGAGCAAAGGGAAAGTTGAGCAAACGGCGTCCCATTAACAGGGGTGGGGGCGGGGGGGAGTTTCAAAGGGGAACTTAACTTAAGGAAAGGGGGGCTGCTCCTTCCTTCCCCCTCAGCTCTTCTTCCGTGGGGCTGGGTCCTCCTTCTGCTACTCTGCGATGCTTCCTCTGTCCTGGGGGGCTGCAAAGAAATGAGGGGCTCCCCCCCCCACACACACACACTTAAGCTCCGGGCCTTCCCTCTCCTCGCTGGGGCGGGACTCAGGAGCGACCCTGGAGGCTGCCAAGAGCTGAGCTGCAGCTTTCGAATCAGTGTGGGAAGGGGCCCTAGAGGCCATCTAGTCCACCCCCTTTTCAATGCAGGTTCAGCCTAGAGCATCCCTGACAAGAGTTGGTCCAGCCGCTGCTTCAAGACTGCCACGGAGGGCAATCCCCCATTTCTAAAGTGCGAACGAGAGTCTTAGTCCACGCAACGAGGATCGTATATGCAAGGTACTGGAAGGTATCACGAACTCCCCCCAAAAGAAGAATTTGTACAAAAATTGTTGGAAACAGCTGAAATGGATTTCCTTCCAACGAAATTGTCTGAAGGGCATTTCAGCCAATGTAAAGAGGTATGGCAACCTATGGATGACTGGTTGGATACGCAGGACCTGTTGCAACGCGAGAGGGGGGTGAGAACAAAGGGTGTTGAGGGATGAAGTAAGTCTTAAAATAGACCAAGTTCTCACCCTCCAATTTTATTTGTCAGTTTTTTTATTTGTTAGTCTATTTGTGGCTATTTGTTTGTTCAATTGTCGTTTTTGCATTTCGTCTTGTAATAGTGTTGTAGCCCTCGGTGTGCTTTGTTGTTTTTCAATGTTGTTGAGTTGGATTCTTTTCTTCATGTAGTTTTTTCAATGACAAAAACAATAAAAATGTGTTGAACGATAAAAGACTGCCAGGGAGGGGGAACTGAACTCTTCCCCAGGTAGCTGATTTCACAGGAGAACCGCTCTTACTATAAATTCGTTTTTCCCCCTAAAATCCAGCTGGTAGATTCCCGCCCTTAATTTAAACCCCTTATGAGGCGTCCTTTCCTCTGCTGCCAACAGGAACGGCTCCCTGGCCTCTTCCTGGAAGTGACAGCCCTCCTGTGTCTCCCCCCACCCACCCCAGCCTCCTCTTCTCCAGGCTGAACATCCCCTGGTCTCTCAGCCTTTCCTCCGAGGCCTTCTTGGTCTCCAGGCCCCTGGGCATCCTCTCGCTCCCCTCTGCACCTGCTCCATTCTGCCCACCCCCTTCTTGAAGGGAGGCCTCCAGAACAGCCCATAACACTCCGGGGGCGGCCTGAGCAAGGCAGCGTACAGGGGGACGAGGCCATCTTGCGGTCTGGATGTTCTGCCTCCGTTGATACACCCCGAGATGACATTAGCCTTTTTTGGCGCTGCATCACACCGGCTGCTCATATTTAACTGACGGTCCGCCCATACCGCTAGATCTTGTTCACACGCAGTGCCCCCCCCCCCGCCCCACTGTGGAGTTCCCCTCCAAGGCCAGCTTTCGTCCAATGGGGCAGCTCCGCGGGTCTGGTCGGTGAGGCTCCGGGGCCTCTTTCTTGGAGGGGGGAGGGACCCAGTCTGGGCCTTGCAACCTGGATGCCCCCCCCCCCCCCACACTCACACACAAAACCCTCCTTGGGGGGAAAGGCAAGGCCATCAGGAGCCGCTGACGGCCTGAGCGGGCGATACTGACTCCCCAGTGCAGAAGGCGACTTCAGGCCTCTCCTCCCCTATCTGCCGCTCGGGCTGCGTTCTGGGACTCTTCTACCCGGCAACAGACAGCTCAGCAGCAAGGCCTTTTTTTCATTGGTCGAGTTTTCCGCCCCCCCCTCCATCTGCCCCATAGCCTCCAAGCTTCCCCAAGGGTTTGGACTGTATTTACCTTTCCTTTCAGTTTCCTCTTCACAGGCCTCCTCCTCTCAGAGAATTTACCCCTGAGGGTCTGATTCAGTATCAGAACAAAAGAGGAGTCGACTGCACCTCTAAGACCAACTTCATTCTATTCAGAAGGGAAGCTTTCGTGTGCCTGCCCGCTTCTTCAGGCGAGGAATGAGGGACAGGAAGCAGAGCCACATAGAGCTGGAGGGGTTTGGAGTGCCAAGAGGTACAAAGTGAAAAACCAATAGCAGAACAGTAAAATTAACACATTCAGAAAACCTCTGATCTGGGTTGCATGAGCGCGGGAAACCAGCAAACAGGAACCTGTCAGAATGTGAGACTGTTAATTGTTCTATTGCTAATAAACCTGGGTGAAAAAGAAGGCATTTCTTTCCCAGTATTGATTCAGTATACGGCAGCTTCATATGTTCAAATAAAGAAATATGTTCAAATATGTCTGCCGCCTCCCGAATCTGCTACAAGGTGCTGCCAGGGCAGGGTTTTGCCTTTAAAGGTCTATATGGCCAGGTAACTGTCCACCTCAGGGACCGCCTCTCCCCACATGCTCCCCAGAGGGGATTTCAATCGGGATCTCAACATCTGTTATCATCTTCTGGCTGAGGGAGGCAAGACTTAACACGAGAGGTGACAGAGCCTTCTCTACAGCTGGCCCCTTCTGGTGGGACCAACTTCCAGAAGATGTCAGAGCTTGGCGGGACCTTGCCCAGTTTCCCAAAGCCTGCAGGACCACGCAATTCCGTCTAGCCTTCGATTGTTAACTATTACGGGCTGAAATTGCTACACCAGGGGTGGCCAAAGTTGCTTCATGCAAAAGCCACATAGAATAAACGTCAGACGTCTGAGAGCCACAAGACATGAATGCCAGAGGGAGGGAGGAAAGAAGGGAGGGAGGGACAGGCCCGGAATAAACCCTGTGGGGGCCCCGAGGCAGTCGAAATCTTGCCCCCCCACCCCCTCGTAAATTATCTCTGAGTTGGAGCACCCACACATCCCCTGCTGCCTTCCCCAAGTCAGCAATGGGGCGGCGGCGGCTTTGAGAGCTACACAATATGTGTGAAAGAGCCACAGGTGTTTCCTGAGCCACAGTTTGGCCACCCCTGTGCTGTACCATCGCCTAGACACGAGATCTGAAGGACGTCAATTCATACTATCCCAGTGCCGCCGATTTACTTGTTTATTTCTCCAATTGTATTGTAATTAGCCCCTGATGGTTATTTGTAGCTTAATGTTTTTTTTTTAATATTGATATTGCTTTATTCTTGTTAGCGGTGAGCCTCCCTGGACCTCTCTGGCGGGGAGGGCGGGAGAGAAATGGAAAGAATCGACCCTCAAGCCGAAGCTCTGAGCCTTCCCTCTTCTGTGCTGGCCAGCCTCACTTGCGGGCGGGGAGCGACGTTAGAGAAAGGAAAGCCTGGAAGGCATCCAGAGCCCCGAAGGCAAGAGGCTTTGCAAGGCCCCGGCCAGGAAGGGGGAGGGGTGCACAGTCCCCCCCCCAGAAGTTTTCTCCCCCCACCACAACCCTCCCCCCCCAGGATGGACAGACGGACAGGAGGTCAGGAGGGAGCCGGAGAAGAGAAGGAGAAACGCCCAGCCCAGACGCAACGGTTCCTCTACCCAGCAACTGATGACGCCAACGCTCTCGGGGCCTGCCATTGGCCCACACAGCTCGACGGAGTCACATCCCGACTCAACCCAGTCCAGTCCCGCCTTTAAGACCAACAAAGTTGTACTCAGGATGGAAGCTTTCCAGGGCATGCGCACTTCCTCAGAGGACGGGCAGTGGTGAAGAATGCAAAGTGGGACGGAGTCGGAATCCAGTGTACCTCCTGGCTGTTCTTCGAGGGGCCCCTGGAGTCCTTCCCACGGCTTCAGACCAGCACGGCTGCCCTCCTGGATCTCCCTGCATAGACCTTTTCCTCAGCCCCAAGCCCCGAAGGCAGCCTGCGAGTCCCCCAGCCAGAGGCCTCCGTCAGGCCAGACGGAGGGAAACCTCAGAACAGCCCCCCCCCCCAAACACCCCCCCCTGCCTTTCACGGCGAGGTCCTGGGGTTGCCAGCCTCCAGGCGAGGCCTGGGGCCTCCCAAAGTTTCCTCTCTCAGTCCCCGCGGGGGGAAACGGCGCCTGTCTGTCCGGGGGCGCCTCTGAGAGCGACACAGTTTTGCTCGAGGTGCTGCCGGGCTGGCATCCAGCTCTGGGGTCTTCAGGGTCCCCCCGGCTCCAGCCTTTGTCCTGCTGCTTCAGCCAGACCCCCTCGGCTGCCCCCTGAATCTCCATCTCCGGGAGGGGGGCTCTGGGAATTGTGCCCTCCCCAAGCCCTTTGCCAAACCACACCCTCCCCAGGCCTGGCTCCACCCCCAAAGACTACAGGAATCCCCCGTCCAAAGTTGGCAGCCCTGGGCCCCACCAGGACGCTTCAGGCCAGGGGGGGAGGGGGGACCTCCCGAAAGCCAGAGGTTGCAGAAGAGGGGGGGACTCCACAGCAACCCCCTCCCCCCCCCGCAATAGTCTCTCTTCCCCTCCTTCTCCCAGGAGACTTGGGGGGGGGGGCAAGGCCAGCCTCAGGGGCCAGAGAAGCAGATGTGGGGTCAGGCCTCCTCCCTTTGGGGCCGAGTGCCCTGGGGGCTTCCAGACGAGAAGGTTCCTTCTTTCCGGGAGGGGCTGTGGGGGGGGGGCTGTGGCTCCGGGAAGACAGCTCAGGGGTTGCGGGGAAGGTCCAGGGCTGCTCAGGGGGGCTCTGCAGGTGGAAGTTCCGGGGAGTGCCCCCCCCCATTTGCATCCTGCCCCTGATGCGGAGTCTTGATCAGGTTTCTGCCAGAGGAATCTCTTGGACAGCTGGGGGGGGGGGGAATACAGAGAGATACTCCCCAAAATCCCTGGGACTCGGCTGCCTCCCAAACCCTCCCCTCCGGCCATGAGGCAGAATCCCCCCACCCCCGCAAATGCTTCCTTTCCGCCCAGCAGCCCCCTCCACACCTGTCCCTGCTCCCCCAAGGAAAGGGAGATGCTGCTGCTGACCCCATCCCAGAGGCTGCATTCCCCCCCCACCCCAGCAGTGACGCTCCCTGTTCCCCCGAAGCTGAGTTAGCGTGAGCCAGCTCACAATTTTTTAGCCTCCAGTTCACACCTTTTTGTCTTCGCTCAGGAAGGAGGGCCCCAGAGCACAAGAACTTATACAGCAGCTCACAACTTTAATCCCAGCAGTGCACAAAGGAGAATTTTTGCTCACCGGACTCTGCAGCTTAGAGGGAACTTTGGTGATGCTAAACCCCTGAGCAGGAAGGGGGAGCCTCCAGGGGGTGGGAGGGAGAACCCCAGCCCTCCCCCCCCCCGCAGGATGAGGCCCCCCTCCCCCCCTCTTGGGCACGACTCCCTCCCTCTGTCTTTGCACTTCTGGCATTTCTGGGCTGCTCCTTCCCAAACCCAGCTGGGTTGCAACATTCCTCTTATTCTGCAGACACAACTTTGGTTCACAACAAGTTCTTGGGCTTCGTTCGAGCTAAGAAGCCTGGGATGTCCTTGAACCCCCCACTCCTCCCCCCCCATGACTGCAGGATCACCTCTCCATTCTCCCCTCCCACAACAGCTTCCATCATCTGAGCGAAGCCTTCTGAAGGGGCCACCCTGCAAAAGGCCACTCTGAGGAGGCTCAGAGAGTCACAGACGGAGCTCCAGGAAAGAGTTTGTTCTAATGTTTATTAGACGGTCCTTCCAATAAAAGTGAGCCCAGGTTAAGGAGCAAGAGGAAATCTGGAAACTACAGATTGACAAAGCACTGATCCATTTTGCACACCCGCTCTCAGCCCCTCTTTAGGAATGACCTGGCTGGATTTGGAGCCCTTAGCGACTCCCGAGAGAGGAGGGCAGGAATCTGAGCGGCAGCCTGGCCCAAAGAAAGGAAAAGAGGAATTGAGCCACATATGCAGACCCTGCTTCAGGTGAGATGGTTGAGAAATCCGCATGAAGGCTGAAGACAAAGAGCCCTTTGCCCAAAGAGAAGGCCCCACAGCAGCCCCACAGCCCTGCCTTCCAGCTGGTGGGAAGAAGGCCACCCCATTTCTGCAGCTGTTTACAGAGGGTTGCCAACCTCCAGGTGGTGCCTGGAGATCCCTTGGAATGACCACTGATATCCACAGTACAGAAACCAGCCCCCCCTGCAGGAAATGGCTGTTTTAGAGGGTCACCTTGATGTCATTCAGTCCTGCTGAAGTGGCTCTGCCCTCCTCCCCAAACTCCACTCACCCCAGGATCCACCCCCAAAGACCCAGGAATATCCGAGGGTGGAGTTGGCACCCCTGTCTGGGAAGGAAGGAGGGGACAGTCTCACACACACACTCCCTAGCAGGAGGATTCCCTGCCCACACGTGGTAACAGAGAAACACGGAACAAGCCAGCTTGGGGGAACAGTGCTGGGTGGAAGAAGTCCTCTTCTCCATGCATTTTGCTTCCTCCGCGGAAAGGAAAGAGGGCCTTGGTTGTAGGAAAGGTTTTTCCAGCCAGCAGGATCCTGGGGCAGGAAGGGTTAACCGAGGAGCCCTGCCAGGAAAGAGGGAGGAGAACCATCAGAAGCCAAAAGTCAATCCCCAGAGAGGGAGGCAGGATCTTCTGACCTCACCCGAGCCCCACAAACCCTGCCCACAACACAGACACCACAGCAGGGGGGGCCAAATCTGCTTAATGTAAGAGCCACATAGAAGACACAGCAGAGGTCTGGGTGGAAAGAAAGCAACTTTAACTTCAAATGCGTTCTCAAAGGCACTGGCTGGCTTGGCTTGGGAAAGTGATTGAAAGAGAAACATTTCTTCTGCACGATGGCCAATAGGGGGGTGGGGGCTTTGGGAGCCACACAATATTTGTGAAAGAGCCACATTTTGCACACACCCCCCCTGGATCACAGCAGTCCCACCCTTCCGGGTCACCACAAATCACGGACACGGAGCAGATTCCTCTTGGAGGAAGGGGTTCTGGACTCTCCACTCCTGTCATGGCCACTGACATAGTCCGGCTCTTTCCATCTTTACTGGGCTACTTTGGACAGCTGTTAAGGGGAAAGGAGAAGAAATCCACAGGCACAAAAACCAGCAGGGGGGGGGGGGCGGAGTGTTTGTGTGTCTTGTGGCTTCTGTAATCTGGGTTTGGTCTGCTACTCTTCCTACTGCAGGGGGTTTTCTGGCTTTTGTCCTCTGCCCACAGTCTCCGAGGGGAGTAAAGGGAGGGGCTGAAAAGGAGCAGAGAGACTCTTACCTGTGGGGGGCGGCAGGGGAGTCGCTGCAAGAGAAAGATCTGCTTTATTTATTTGTCATATTTATACCCCACCTTTCCTGTGGGGCCAAAATGGCTCACAGCAGGAATTAAAACATGATGCATTCAAGATCCAGATCACATCACTCAAATCTGCTGCCCTCCAGATGCCGGCTGTTTGCCTCCCCTCCCGAGCCTGGCAAAGAAGCAGGCCTGACTGTGCCTTCTACAAATCTCCAGCCAGGGAGCCTCCACAGGGTGGGAGCCAGCAGGGAGAAGGCCCTGCAGGGTCAGGCTACTAACGGTCTATCTAGTACAACCTCCTGCCTCACACAGTGGCCAATCAGTTCCTCTGGATGGCCAACAGCAGGGCACAGAGGCCGAGGCCTTCCCCTGAGAACATCAGAAGAGCCCTGCTGGATCAGACCACTGAGAATCCATAGTCCAGCATCCTCCTGTTTCACACAATGGCCAACCAATTGCTCTGGAGGGCAAACAGCACCATAACATGTGTTTTAAACTCTATTTTATCATTTTAAAATTGTAATTGTAGATGTTTGAACTGATTGTTAGCTGCCCTGAGTCCACTTGCGGAGAGGGGAGGATAAAAGTCAGAAAGAAAGAAAGTCGAAAGAAAGAAAGTCGAAAGAAAGAAGGAAGGAAGGAAGGAAGGAAGGAAGGAAGGAAGGAAGGAAGGAAGGAAGGAAGGAAGGAAGGAAGGAAGGAAGGAAGGAAGGAAGGAAGGAAAGGGGCAGAGAGGCCGAGGCCTTCCTATGAACATCAGGAGAGCCTTGCTGGATCACACCTGTGAGGGTCCCTCTAGTCCAGCCTCCTGCCTCACACAGGGGCCACCCAGGGGCTTCAGAGGACCACCAGACTGGGGAGAGAGACCCTGACTGTCGGCATTGGAAATCAGAAGTCTGCTGCCTCTGGAGATGGAGGTTCTTTTGAGTCACTGTGGCTGGTGGTCTCACCCTCTGTTCAAAAGCCATCTGTGCTCACAAGACATCGCTATGTCCAGTAGCAGAGAATTCCACACGTTAACTGCTCATTCTCTAAGGTTTTTCCTTTGGGTCCCCTCATTTCTCCCTCTCAACTCAGGCCAATGCTGGGCAGATCCCAGAGCAGAAGTGGGAAATAGTGGCCCACTCCCCACCCTCCCCTCCAGCCCCTCACCTTTCCTGCTCTTCAGGTACAGATAAAGCCCCACGGCCACAAAGGCCAGCCCCAGAACGGCCCCCACGGCCCCCGTCCACACCTTGCTCTTGGCAGAGTCCGACGTCTGTGGCTCTGTGGGAAGAGAAGGAGGGACCCCCTGTGAGAAGGCGGATCAGGGCCAGATTCGGCCTTTCAGCCCTCAGATTTCACAGGGAGAATCAGGCCCCTTTTTAAAAACACTCACAGGGGGAAACAGTGAGAAGGAATCAAACCCAGCCTGGGAGGGGGGAGCTGCCACGGAGACAACATCCCCTTGAAGCTTCAACCCCACCCCACTTTCTGAAAACATTCAGCAGCCAATAGGAGGGTTCTTGGTGGGCACCCTGACACCGCAATGGGGTCCCTGCGCTTCCCCCTAATAGCCACTGGTGGACCTCTGCTCCATATGTTTATCCAGTCCCCTCTTGAAGCTGTCTGTGCTTGTAGCCCCCCCCCCCCCACTTCCTGTAACACTGAATTCCGTGGGTTAATGACTCTTTGGTTGAAGAAGTACTTCCTTTGATCTGTTCCAAATCTCATTAATTTCATTGGGACTCCACTAGTTCTTGTAGTGTGAGAAAGGGGGGAAGGACCTTTCTCTGCCTTCTCTGTCTCCTTAATAATATTCTCAACCTTTGTCATGTCACTCCTCAGTCAACATTTCTGCAAGCTAAAGAGCCCTGACCTCTTTAACCTTTCCTCATGGGGAAGGTGTTTCATCCCCTTAATCATTTTGCTTGCCCTATTCTGCACTTTTCCCAATGCTATTTTCTTTTCAGGTGCTGTGGAAGAGGGGAGTCCTTGAGAAGTGGGGGAGTCGCTTGACACAAGTCCTTGGAACTCCCTTCAAGGGAGAGGGGAGAAGAGGGGAGCCCTTGATTCTCTTACCCCACTGCACGGAGATGGGTTCCTTCACACTTTTGTGCTCCACCTGGCAGGCGTAGACGTCTCCCCGCTGAGGCACCGTCTCCAGCATCACCTGGTACTGGAAGGTCCAGTCTGCGTTCTGGATCTCATCATCGTATCCCACCCCCTGTGTCTGCTCCTGCCCGTTCTTCAGCCACTTGATGTCAATCCCAGGGGGATAATATCCTGCCGCGGTGCAGATCAGGAGAGTGTGGTGGGCCAGGGGGTCTCCCTTGGTGGGCGAGATCCTCACCAGGGGCTCAGCTGGAAGTGAGGGGGAAAGAGGGGACAATTGCAGAGACGGAGGAGAACCAGAAGAACACAAACAGAGGAGAAGAGGAGGACTTTATCATGTCTGCTGTTGATGTATTTCTAAAGACACAATCTCTTGACCTCTCCCACCACCACAATAGTCAAGGATCCACTAACTCATCTTCCGGTCCCTGCACAAAGAGACACACAAATGCACCTCTCTCAGCTTCCTACAGTTCCTTCTTGCTTCCCAAAACACTAGGAGGTGGTTTGCAGGATCAGACCCCCACCCAGCCTGGGATAAGAATCCACCTGAAGACTCCCACAAAAGCACCTGCTGGGTCAGTCTGAACTCTCCGGAAATGCTTTTCGACAGCGGAGACCTTGGACTTGCTGCTCCTGCTGAAGAGATCTCTGGAAATACCTTGGAAAACTCTCAAGGGGATCCCTAAATCCTCCTTTGGCTCCTGCTGGATGGTCACCTCTGGCCGTTGGGAAGCTCCCAAGAAGGAGGTCTTCCTATTTATTATTTCCCCCACCAATCAATTAGAGGAGAAATCAAAAATCAACTAACAGCTATAGCAGAGCCTTTAAATAACAAAGAACCTGGGATCTGGCAGCACCAGGGACTGGTTTTCTCATGGGAGAGTCGGGTATCACAGCCAGAATGTCCCTTGGACCAGATCTTTTATTATTGTGGGCAGAGCCCAGTCTATAGGCAGCTGTTATTAAAGGAGCCCCACCTCCAATTTTAACATAAGAGAAGCCATGTTGGATCAGGCCAGTGGCCCATCCAGTCCAACACTCTGTGTCACACAGTGGCCAATATATGTGTGTGTGTGTATACACACAGACATATATATACATACACACACTGTGTGTAATAGCCACTGATGGACCTCTGCTCCATATTTTTATCCAATCCCCTCTTAAAGCTGGCTATGCTTGTAGCCGCCACCACCTCCTCTGGTAGTGAATTCCACATGTTAATCACCCTTTGGGTGAAGAAGGACTTCCTTTTATCTGTTCTAACCCGACTGCTCAGCAATTTCATTGAATGCCCAGGAGTTCTTGTATTGTGAGAAAGGGAGAAAAGTGCTTCTTTCTCTACTTTCTCCATCCCATGCATAATCTTGTAACCCTCTCTCATGTCACCCCACAGTCGACTCTTTCACACTTAAATTTTTATTAATTTTTCTAAACAAAATATTCATAGACATTAAACATAATAAACAATAACACAGATAAATACTAAAACAACATAAAGAGTACTCTTACAGTCTTCTGTTAATACATATCTAAGCATTTACCATCCATGTTTCAAGTATATTATTTCACAATGTATCCTATCTTTTTTTCCAAATTAAGAAGAAATTTAGTAGTATGAGAAGGTTATGTATTTTTTTGGAATGCATTTTTCAAATTCATCATCCAAGCTAATATAATTTAAAAACGGGAACCATTTTTCAATAAAATTGTTGTCTTTCTGTGGTAAATCATTCACCCTTATCTGTATAGCTAGTTTATCTAATGCTGCTATTTCCCATACTTTGGACATCCATTGTTGTTTATTAGGAGACACATCACTCTTCCAATGTTGCGCTATCAAAAGCTTGGCCGCCATGAGTAATAAAGCTGCCAACTCCTTCTTTACTGAAGAAAGTTTTAAATTTGGCCAGTAGTTCAGAAGGATTGACTCTGGGGTAAAAGGAATATTACCCTCAACAATATTGTCTACTGTTTTTTTAATCTCCTTCCAAAAATTATTAATTTCCGGGCACAGCCACCAGCAATGTAAAAAGGACCCTTCCTGCCTACAGTGTTTCCAGCATTCAGGGTTGGGTTTTATGTGTGACAGAAATAGCTTCTTAGGCGTCAGATACCACCTTGAGAAGAGTTTATAATTCTGAAGTTTTAATTTTAAAGAGTAAGTATTATAGAGAGGGGATTCCCATATAGTCTGCCATTGTTCTAAAGTAAATGGTATACCACAATCCTTTTCCCAAGCCTTTTGTTGACTAGTAATTTCGGACCAACTTTTAAAATTAAGAAGATTATAAATAGTTGAAGTTAAAGTTCTAGCCTGTTTGGGACTTCTTTTTAACAGGTTTTCATATGGTGTTAACGGTCTATCTATTATATCTATGATCCTAGGATTGTGTAGGACATAATGAAGTTGCTGGTATTGAAACCATGGTATATTTATGTTATATTGGGTTTCTAGTTGCGTTTTAGTCAACATCCGTTTGTTTTTAATAATGTCTTGAAACTGATGTATACCAGCCTCCCTCCAGATTTTAAAATCATATGTACCCCGACCTGGTTTAAACCAGGACTGTCCTAGGAAGCTTGCCATCGGTGAAATAGATGGTATTAGAGTTTTTTTGTATTTGTCCCATATCTTTAATGTTAGGGTTAAATAAGGATTGTCCTTGGAAATGAAGTGCCTATCATTTGGAGTATTCCAGATGGCTTCCCACAGTTGGTCCCCTAATAAATAGGATGCTTCAATATTCACCCAAGCTTTATCACAGTCCTTCATTGCATACCATAATATATTTTTTAAGTTAGCGGCCAAATAGTAAGCCTCTAAATTAGGCAAGCCTAACCCACCCTGTTTTGTTGGTCTAGTCATTAACTTAAATTGAAATCTAGGTTTTTTATGTGACCATAAACATTTAGAAATAAGGTTTTGTTTATCCTTGAATTCTTTAGAAGGGATATAACATGGTAAGTTATAGAATAGGAATAAATATCTAGGAAGTACAAAGGTTTTAATCATATCTATTTTTTCCAGCAAGGTTAGATTAAGTTTACCCCATTGTTCCATGTTTGATTTTATAGAGCTATCAAGAGGCTTATAATTTACAGAATAAAGGTCTTGTAAATTCAATGGTATCTGAATTCCCAAGTGTCTAAAAGACTTTTGTACCCATTTAAAAGGAAAAGCGTTTGTTAATTTCCGTCTGGAGGTTGGCAACAGAACTATAGGGTACAATTCAGATTTTGTATAATTTATAGTAAATCCGGATACCACACTGAACTTTTTGATTTGATGGAGTAATGAGCTAATTGACTGAAAGGGTTTAGTTAAATAGAAAATTGCATCGTCCGCAAAAAGACTTAATTTATGTTCCTCTTCTCCTACTTGAATACCACTGATTAATTTATCGTTTCTTATAGCAAAAGCTAATGGTTCTATTGAGAGGGCAAATAAGATGGGGGGTAAGGGGCAACCCTGTCTTGTGCCTCTATGTAGATTAAAATCCTCCGATCTATAGTTATTAATATAGATTTGTGCTTTTGGTTTAGCATACAGGGATTCAATAGAGGTCATGAATTTTGGTCCAAAGCCCATATGTTGTAATAGAGTAAGTAGATATGGGACCTCCACTTTGTCAAAGGCCTTTTCCGCATCGATGGCCAACAGAACTGATTCCACTTTTTTTTGCTTTCCTACAAAGATTAAATCTAAAGTTTTACGGAAATTGTCTGTAAGAGTTCTAGTGGGAATAAAACCTGATTGGTCACTATGAATGTAGTATGCAATTATTTTATTTAATCTGTTAGCCATTACAGCTGAGAATATTTTAAAGTCATTATTTAAGACAGAAATGGGTCTATAGGAAGCAGGGTATTGTTTATCCTTTCCTAGTTTGGGTATCACTGTGATTCTAGCTTCTGTCCATGTAGTAGGTATAGTTCCATTAACCATTACTGAATTACAAGTTTGTACTAAGGGAGCTAATAACACAGATTTGAATTTCTTATAGAATTCAACGGGTATACCATCTCTACCTGGTGCCTTATTATTTTTGATGTGCTTTAAAGTTTCATCCAGCTCAAATTGTGTTATTTCTTGCTCTAGAAATGAAAGATGTTCAGGTGTTATTTTGACATTGTAGTTTATAGCATTAAGGTATTCTTTAATGTTGGCTCGATCCGGTTCCTCTGATTTATACAGCTGTTGGTAATAATTATAAAAAATCTGAATTATCTCTTTAGATTTATTAACAAGTTGTCCTTGAGGATTACGCATATTATAAATAAGATGAGATACCTTTTTTTTGGATGGTCCTCTGCCTAAGTAACCTAATGAACCTTGGTGTTTTAGTAAAATATTTCTGATTGAGTATCATTAAAAAATTTTGTATTTGAGAAGTCTCTAATAGTTCTAGTTTTCTACGCTCCTGCTCTAGCTTTCTTAACAATTTTTTACCTCCTTTTTTAGCATATTGTAGTTCCAACTGCCTGATATTACTGGTTATTTCAGATAGTAGTGCTTGTCTCTCTTTTTTATAGGTGGATGCGATTGCTATTAACTGCCCTCTTATAACAGCTTTGAATGCGTCCCATAATGTCTCCTGCGATACATCGTTGGTTGAATTAAATTTAAAGTATTCCTGTATTGAAGCTGTTATTTTTTCACATATCCCTTCATCTTGCAATAACAATTTATTCAATTTCCAATGATATCCTTGCGTGTCATCATTTTGAGTGGAAAGTGTACATGTTACCCACGAATGGTCTGAGATTATGCGGGGGCCAGTGTCTGCCTCTTGTATCTGATTGGCTAGCCTTTTAGTTATAAGAAGATAGTCAATTCTGGTATGAATTTTATGTAAACTAGAATAGTAAGTGTATTGTTTAACTTCCGGGTTCAATAAACGCCATATGTCTACCAAATTAAATGACTCAATCATATTTGATAATTCAGTGCTTTTTGTTGCTTTTTTCCTGTTTTATGTGTTTTGTCCATTGTAGGGTCTATTATATAATTTAGATCTGCCCCAATAATGGTTTCACCAATTTGAAATTCTGCTAGGAGATTAAGAGTGGCCTTTATGAATTTTTTCTGGTTTACGTTTGGGGCATATAGGGATGCTACTGTAAGTGGCTGACCCTCTATTTCCCCTCTGACAAAAATATAATGACCCTTAGGATCAGACTTTATTTTTTGGCAATGAAAAGGTACTGATTTTGAGAACAGAATTGCTACACCTCTGGATTTTGAAGTCCCTGCAGCCAAATAACTTTGAGTAAACCAATTGGAGGATAACAGTTTTTCATTAGCATTTTTTAGATGTGTCTCCTGAAGACATACAATGTTTGCCTTTTCCTTTTGCATAGAGTTAAGAAGCCTTTTGCGTTTTACAATGTTATTAAGACCTCTACAGTTCCAACTAAGAAGTTTGTACATGTGTGCCATCTTTAATGTGGCTTAAGAGTACTCAACTGTATTATAACCTAACACGAAAACTTCAAACGTGGTTCCCCTAAATAGGGATACTTCTCAGAATTCCTTCCCTATATAAAGGGGAGAGAAAGGAAGCTAGTAAAAAACTTCCTTGTCTGAAAAGAATATCTCACCTAACCTAACCTACCCTACAGGGGGGCTTATTTCAAGCAATTTAATTTTGTTATGTATATAAAAAACAAATAAACCAGTTGCTTTGTTAAGTCCTCTACCTTCCCTTGCTCTTACAGAAGTATTATTACTGCCTATGTCAACCTTCTAAGAATTTTAAGAATTTTGTAAAACTTTCATAAATTTTCCAATAACCTTTTAAATATACCAATACTATATAAGACCCTATAAAACATTTTAATAAAACCTACACATTTACATTACATTTAATGTCCTTTAAACCTTATATGCATATTTAAACTTTCGTTCCCACCTACATCTATAATTATATTTAGCAACTGTAATACTTGAATAACAATAATCTATCATACCTATATTTTCCTTTCTATACATTCTGCCTTTACTTAGATTTCCATGCATGTTTTTATTCTTAATGATATAAACACCAACCTTCCCATCGAAATTCAATTAACTAATCAATTACGTATCTTTCCATAGAAAGGGATTGATGGAAAGCAATAAGAGATAAAACAAACAAACAAATAAATAAATAAATAGGTATCAAAAATATCAAAGATCAAGTCCATAGGCCAAATAAAGTAAAAATGAAAATATGAAACAGAAAGAGTTAGGGGAGAGAATAAACATAATTCATCATTAATTTGTGATAATTCATTCCAATTTAGCACAAAGTATTTAATTACCTACTTAATTCATTTCTAGTTTGAATATATCTGAAACACTTTAGTCAGATAATTATAATGTCCAATAACTCCCTATAATATCTGTACCAGTTATCCTTATGAGTTTTATGCGTCTTTATATGGATCTATTTCTATAAATATTCACACCACCCAGCCCTCTCATTGCACTAGGCAGCTTCATATGTTCATATGGGGGGGAGAAATGGGGAGGGGGATAAAACCTTTTATCATTAATTTATATCAATTCATTTCTTTTTTAGTTTAATTTTGTAGTTATCCAATTAATTCATTACTGGTTTATACACACACCCACACCATATATGTATACACACACACCTATATATATATATATATATATATATATATATATGTATATATATATATATATATACACCCACACACATTCATACACCTACACATACATATATACATCCACACACATCAGGCACTTAAACTAGCCAGATATTTATACTATAAGATATCTTCATTTTTAACATCATCATATCTTTAACAGTTGCTTCTATGAGTTGTAGTATGTCACCCTATAAGTAAAATAATAATAATAAAAATAAAATAAAAATAAAAACATGAGAAGGAAAGCTTCTTCTTATGTATCTTCCCATCCTATACACTCTGTTCATTTCATTAGTGTTCCAGCTGCAGAAGTATCATCATCAGTAGTAGTTTCTTTTTTTTTTCAAAGTCCAATATTATTGAAAGTCATATCTAAAGTCTGTAGGTGGTAACATAAAATACTTTAAACAAAATATATAGCCATGTTGCAGACATCACATTAAGTACAGTCTCATTGTTATTAAAAGAAAGTTGTCAGTGTTTCACTTCTCACTTATCCTCTGGGACGTTTTTGGGTATCTTCCCTTCTTCTTCTGGCGTGAGTACAATCCCCAGGTCTTTCAATAGCTTTCTTCCTGAAGCGACATCTGAAGCCTCCATGAGAGAGTCATTGCGAAAGACGTATATATCTGAAGACGCACTCCATCTGAATCTCACATTGGATGTAAAAAGCTTATTAGCAAAGAAGTTAAGAGTTTTACGTTTCTGAATTGCTTCTGGGGGGAGATCCAGTAAGACCTGTATCTTCCTTCCCTCATGTAAAAGACTTCCGGTTCTCCTGGCCTCTTTTAAGATCTTATCTCTTGCTCGTGGGTATAAGAATTGCACCAAAATATCCCGAGGCCTATTCCTTTTCGCTCTAGCTAAGGCCCCCAGTCTATAGGCTCTGACAATGGCTGGAGCTACCCTGTCTTCCGCACCAATCGCCTTTCCAAGCCACACAGACACATAGCTTGCTAAATCTCCTTTATGATCCACGTCCTCCTCCACCCCTCTTAGTTTAAGGTTACACGATCTCCATCTGTTCCCCACAATTAAAAGTCTGTCTGCAAGATTTTTTTCTGACCTTTGAAGTGCTTGTACTTGGGATGCTGCTGCTTGGCTGATTTCCGTTGCATGCTCTGCCATTTGATTTGTTTCATGCATTGCAGATTTCAACTGATCCATATCCAGTTTAACTGGTTGCAGGACGTCATCGACTGCTTCTTTTATGTACAAACGCAGGTCCTCCTTAAGCTCCTTAAGATCTTGTTTTGTAAGGGTATTGGAGTCTTGCATTGTTTGCTCTTTATATCCGTCGTTTCCTTCGTTAATGGTTGGCGCCATTTTTAACTGCTCTTGTGTAGAGGGGGGTTGAGATTTCCCCTGCTCCTCAGGCCAAAAGAATTCTTCAACTGTTGTTGGTCGTAAGTTTCTGGGGTTCTTTTTAACTGCTGATTTCCTGTGTTTGTTTTTATTCATCTCTCTCGGTCCGATCTATGGCAGTTTGAATTAATGCTGGGAAAGTGGGAGCCCGCTCAAAAGTATGCGTCCGCCATTATCAAGTGACGCCCCGCCCCCCCCCCCCCACAGTCGACTTTTTCCAAGATTTCTCCAACTCCTGAGTGAGCCACCATGTTAGAAATGTAGAGAGTTCTGTTTTGTTAATGCAGCTCCAAGAAGACAAAGAGATAGAGGGACTGAAAGTGAAAGGTTTTTCTTATAAGTACAGAGCATTTGCAGATGATGTGATGTTTATAAATGAAAATCCCACTCCTGTAACTCCATTGTTGCTTTGTAAAATACAAGAATATGGAGAATTGGCAGGTTTTTATATAGACAAAGAAAAATTGAAAATTATGTGGAAAAATATGTCAAAGGGTAAACAGGAAGATCTACAGAGGTTAACAGAGTGTGAAGTTACCTCCAAAGTAAAATACTTAGGGGTGGAAATACTAATAAAACATATTGATTTATATAAAAATAATTATGGGAAACTGTGGCGTAAGATCGATGGAGAAATGATAAAATGGAACGAACTGAATCTGTCTATGTTGGGAAGAATTTCTGCAATTAAGATGAATGTCTTACCGAGAGTGATGTTCCTGTTTCAAACAATTCCAATAGTGAAAGACAATAAACAATTTAATAAATGGCAAAGGAAACTTTCAGAATTTGTATCGACTGGGGAAAAAACATGAATTGAAATGAAAATTCTGACAGATGCAAAAGAAAGGGGCGAATTTCAACTGCCTAATTTAAAACTGTATCATCATGCAGTCTGCCTGGTGTGGATTAAGGAATGGATGACATTATTAAACAGAAAGTGACTAGCATTAGAAGATCATGGAAATGTTTTTGGATGGTATGCTTACATGTACTATAGGGAAAATAAGGTTGACGGCTTCTTCTCACATCACTGGATCAGAAGTAATCTGTTAAATGCTTGGTTGAAATATAAAAGATATGGGGAAGAGAGGAAACCACTGTGGCAACAGAAGTAATAAAACTGTATTCAGATATCAAAGAAGAGAAGTGGCTATCATATAAACAACTTTAAAAAATTCAAGGAGGAAAGGTAGAATTAAAATCGGCAGAAGAAATACATTATAAATAGAATTGGTTTCAATTGCAACAAATAAAGAGTTTGCTTGAACAGGACATTAAGAACTATGGAATAAGACCAGAACAAACAGAACTGGAGAGACTACTGCTTGGGGAAAATGAAAAGTTGTTTTCAAAGACATATACAGTATTATTGAAATGATCTATGGAAGATGAAGTAGTTAAATCACAAATGATAAAATGGGCAATAAATATAAATAAAGAAATACAGATGGAGTCATGGGAACACTTATGGAAGAACTCTTTGAAAATATCTACATGTTATAACATTAAAGAAAATTGCGTTAAAATGTTATATAGGTGGTACATGACACCTAAAAAATTGGCAAAAATGAACAATCAGGTATCGGATAGATGCTGGAAATGTAAAAAAGAAGATAGATCTTTCTACGATATGTGGTGGACTTGTAAAAAGGTGAAACAATTTTGGCAAATGATTCAGGAAGAGATTTCAAAAGTTTTGGGAGATAATATTAAGAAGGCGCCAGACATTTTTTTGTTGGGATTACAAATGGAGATATTTCAAAAACAAGATAGAATGATAATTTGGTATATGCTTTCAGCTGCATGGACATTATATGTGTAAGGGTGAAAACAAGACAAATTACCAGAAATGTGGGAATGGACTTTGAAAGTTATGCATTGGAGTGAAATGGACAAATTTACAAGGATCTTAAAAGAACAAGATTTAGAGAAGTGTAAAAACGAGTGGGGAAAGTTTCAAAAGTATATTGAAAAACAATGGAACGTTAAAGGACATTTGGCGATCTTTGACGATGGTTTATCTCTAAAGAAACTTTATATGGATTATAGTAAAAAAAATGAGAGTATTGGATTATATCTGTTTTGTTTCTTTGTGCATGACTAAAAATGACTACTATGAAGCTGGATTACAAATATGGGTTTTTTTAATTTTTTTTCTTCATGAAGAAAGATTCTTTAATAAACAGAGTTTATTTCCTTTTAACAAGTTAAATAAAATAGTAATAGGGAATGGCTTGTAAAGGGGGTTGGCACTGAGGGGAGTCACATAAAGGGGGGAGGGGTGGAGAAAATGTAATGTATGTGTATTAATTTCTAATCTCTCGGCTTGGCTTCGCGAACGAAGATTTAAGAAGGGTGCAATAGTCCACATTTGCTGCAGGCTCGCTGGTGGCTGACAAGACCAATGCGGGACAGGCAGGTCCGGCCACAGTAGCTGCAGGGAAAAGTCTGATTTGGGGTTGGTGCTGTAGCAGTGCGATTCTTCCTCAATCTCCTTTTGTCCTCAAGACCAGCTATGCGTGCGTTCTCAAAGGAAGAGACAGCCTGGTGGATGGTGTGCCTCCATGCTTTGCGATCTGAGGCTAGGTCAGACCACTGGTGATGGTTGATGTGACAGGTGCTAAGGGATTTCTTCAAGGAGTCCTTGTACCTCTTCTTTGGTGCCCCTCTATTTCGATGGCCGGTGGAGAGTTCGCCATACAGGGCAATCTTGGGAAGGCGGTGGTTTTCCATCCTAGAAATATGCCCTGCCCAGCGCAGCTGCGTCTTCAACAGCAGTGCCTCGATGCTGGTAACCTCTGCCCGCTTGAGGACTTCAGTGTTGGTCACAGAGTCACTCCAGTGGATGTTGAGGATGGTGCGAAGGCAGCGCTGATGAAAGCGCTCAAGGAGTCGCAGGTGATGACGGTATAAAACCCACGATTCGGAGCCATAGATGAGGGTTGTCATCACAACCGCTTTGTAAACATTGATCTTTGTGCCTTTTTTCAGATGCTTGTTGCTCCACACTCTTTTGTGCAGTCGGCCAAATGCACGGTTTGCCTTTGCCAGCCTGTTGTCAATCTCCTTGTCGATCTTGGCATCTGAGGAGATGATGCACCCCAGGTAGCTGAACTGCTGGACTGTCTTCAGAACTGATTCACCCACAGTGATGCAGGGAGGGTGATAATCTTCCTGGGGTGCAGGCTGGTGGAGAACTTCTGTCTTCTTCAGACTAACTTCTAGGCCGAATAGCTTGGCAGCCTCTGCAAAGCAGGACGTCATATGCTGCAGAGCTGATACCGAGTGGGAGATGAGTGCAGCATCATCAGCAAACAGTAGCTCTCGGATGAGTTTTTCCATTGTCTTGGAGTGTGCCTTTAGTCGCCTCAGGTTGAACAGGCTGCCATCGGTGCGATAGCGGATGTAGACACCATCGTCCTCATCTAGATCTACTGCGGCTCTTTGAAGCATCATGCTAAAGAAGATCGTAAAGAGAGTTGGCGCAAGAACGCAGCCTTGCTTTACACCTGTGCCTATTGGGAAGGACTCCGAGAGGTCGTTGCAGTGTCTGACTTGGCCTCGCTGGTCTTCTTGTAGCTGGATGATCATGCTGAGGAACCTTGGGGGACATCCTAAACGTTCCAAGATTTGCCACAGGCCTTTCCTGCTAACGGTATCGAAAGCTTTGGTAAGGTCGACAAAAGTCACATACAGACCCTTGTTCTGTTCCCTGCATTTCTCTTGGAGCTGCCTGAGAACAAATACCATGTCGGTGGTGCTCCTGTTAGCTCTGAAGCCGCACTGGCTCTCTGGGAGGAGTTCTTCTGCAATGGTGGGCACCAGTCTGTTCAGGAGTATTCTGGCAAGGATTTTGCCTGCGATGGAGAGCAGGGTTATCCCCCGGTAGTTGGAGCAGTCTGACTTTTCCCCTTTGTTCTTGTATAGGGTGATGATGATTGCATCGCGAAAGTCCTGTGGTAATTTGCCTTGTTCCCAGCAGGTGACAAGTACTTTGTGAAGTGAGCTATGTAGTACTGTGCCCCCATGCTTCCAGATCTCTGGTGGAATTCCATCAACTCCTGCTGCCTTGCCACTTTTCAGTTGCTTGATGGCTTTAACAGTCTCTTCTAGGGTGGGGATCTCATCCAACTCTGTTTTCACCGGTTGAAGTGGGGTGAGGTGGATTGCTGAATCTTGAACAACGCGGTTGGCACTGAAGAGAACCTGAAAATACTCCGACCACCGGTTCAGTATGGATGCCTTGTCTGTGAGGAGCACTTGGCCGTCTGCACTATGCAAGGGACTCTGAGCCTGATATGATGGACCATATACTGCCTTCAGGGCTTCGTAGAACCCTCTTAAATCACCAGTGTCTGCACACAGCTGGGTTCTCTCTGCAAGCTTGGTCCACCACTCGTTCTGAATGTCTCGAAGCTTGCGCTGGAAGTTGCTACATGCAGCGCGAAAGGTTGCTTTTTTCCCAGGACAGGAGGGCTGAGCAAGATGTGCTTGGTAGGCAGATCTCTTTTTTGCCAGTAATTCTTGGATCTCTTGATTGTTCTCATCAAACCAGTCCTTGTTCTTCCTTGTGGAGAACCCGAGGACTTCTTCAGAGATCTGCAGGACGGTAGTTTTTAGGTGTTCCCAGAGTGCTTCTGGAGAAGGGTCTGTGGGGCAACTGAGGTCCTCAATTCTTGACTGGAGTTTTGCCTGGAAGGCAGATTTAACTTCGGCTGACTGGAGGCTGCCAACCTGAAACTTCCTCCGAGGGATACCTCCTCTCCTGGGGGTGGGTTTAAAGTAATTTCTAATTTCTAATAGTAAATGATAATATGATATTACAATACTTTACAGTATAAAAAATTGTTTTAAACAAAGAAATGTAGAGAGTTCTCAGATTGGGGCCAAAGATGCATAGAAGCCCCAGAATTTAAGGTGAGTTTTTCGTGAAGAGGCTTCCAAGGCTAAGAGTCTGGACTGCAAGCCTTCATTTCCCGACTTAAGAGCCTGGAAGCCATTTTGTGAGCTTGTGCTTATTTCATATGCTGAGTCCCCTTTTTGTGTAACAGTTTGTATTGATGTTTTTAATCCAGTCAGCTGCTGTGAACGTGGCAAATAAGAGCTGACATGTTGCCCACCAGCTTCTGCTCCATTTTATTAAGCAGGGAGGTAAAAATCTCCTCCTGCGATTGGGGGGCTTGTTCTGTTGCCATGTGGCTGCTTCCTTCTGCTCTCCTCCCTTGCAAGACCCTCAGGAGCTCCGGCAGCAAGACCCGGGATGTATTCAGAGGCCTTCAAAGGTGGCCCCGCCTTGCTCGCCTCCTGCCTTCCCCTGCCAGAGGCGGGCATTGCAGAGCTCAGGCTGCTTCTTCATTTGGCTGAAGGGGGCGGAGGAAGCAGAGCACTCTAGGAGGCCTCCATCTCCTGCAGTGCCCACACCATGCCCCCACTTCTGCTCCCTTTTAAAGCTCAGCCTATATTTCTTTTATGTTTGTAAAGAAGAAATGGCTACAATTGTTTGCACTATTCTAATGTGTGAAAAGATGGATGTTTGTTTGTTGTTTAACAAAAAAAAAAAACAACTAAAACTTTAAATTGGAAAAAAAAGCCTCAGAGAGAGATTTTCTTTTTTAAAGAAATCAATTTGAAAGACGTGAAACGATTTCTAACCGCCGAGCAGAGAGTGACAGAGATGCTGCTGGAGGAGACCCGCAAGGAGGGACACAACCCCTTGGTCCTCTGGGGCCTTAGTTGGGACCCCCCAGCCTGGGGGACTCTCTCCTGCCCCCCACCCTTGAGACCCACATGGCCCAGATTGGGGGGGGGGTCCAGGATCAGTCTGGAGGCTCCTGCAGAGGTCTGGGGCCTCTTCTCCATCCCCCCCCCACGAAGCTTTCCCGCCCACCTCCCGGCCTTGGGTGGCAAGAGGGGGCTCTGCCCGAGAGTGCCCCCCTCCAGCTCCTCCTGCCCCCAAGGGGGGGCTTCCTGCCGCCTCCTCCTTCTCTCCCCCCCCCAGACTCCCTCTGGGGGGAGCCCTCAAAGGAAGCAGAGGAGGGGGGACAGGGGGGGACAGGGCGCCCCGCCTTCTCCCTCCCTCCGGAGCCCCGCCCCTCCCTCCCCCCCCCCCCCTCGAGCTCACCTGTCCTGTTGATGACGAGCTCTTTCGCGAACCCCTCGTAGTTGTGGCGGCAGAAGAAGTCCACCGAGGCCCTTTTGTACTCCATCGCGTCCTTCTGGCTGTTCCAACATCGGGCTGTGGGCTCGCCCAGCTCGGTGACCGCCTCGTACCAGCCGCGGCGGCTGTCGAAGCGCAAGTACTCCTGCCGCCCGTAGATGAGCCTGTACAGGTAGCGCACCTCCCCTGCGCTCCCGTTGGCGAAGCGGCACTCGGCCTTCCCCTGGTGCAGGAAATGGGGGGCTGCGGAGACGGGGGGGGGAGCAGGGCCTGGTGAGCAGCGGCGCCCCCACCCCCCCTGCCCCCCCCCGCCGGCTGCTCCGGAGACCACCTCCCCCCCCCCCCCAAGCTCCTGAGCGAGGTCTCTCCATCAACCCCCCAAGGCAGGCGAGGCACCAGTGGAAGGAAAGAAAAACAGCCCTTTCCCCGCAGCGCGGAGCCACAGGGAAGGGGGGCAGTTCCCATCAGCTCCCTTCTGGTGCCCCCGCCCCCCCCCCGCCTGCCCCCCAAAGGACAGCCAGAAACCCCCCCCCACCCCCTGTGCCACAGCCCCCACCACGCTCGCCATCGCGGCTCTCTGCACACCCCTGGCTGCAGACTGCACCACCTGCGGGCCACAGAACAGAGACTCTCGTGGGGGCTGGGGGGGCAGTCCGTGGACCTGGACAAGAGGGGGGGATTACAGTCTCTTCTGGTGGCGTCCAGGCCTCAGTCCAAAGACTCCGAGACAAGGTTCTACAATGCAGTCTTGGTGCCAGGGTGGTCTGCCAGAAGAACCACCTCTCTGCTTTTTCTAGTTCTTCCCACGTAGGGGGTCACTCAATAGAAAAAGAGGTGCCAAAGCTCACGATCACATCTCCTTTGCACAACTCCTTTGCATCTGCCACACCCCCACCCCCACATCACCAGGAAGTGTACTAAATTACATAAGAAACTAAGAGAAGCCATGTACGATCAGGCCAATGGTCCATGCAGTCCAACACACAGTGGTCAAAAAAAAGGAGTTTCACAAGTGCAGCTAGAAGCCTTTCCACTTTCCCTATGAAGAAGATTAAAACGCTTTGGATTCTTTACCTTGTAGAAATATCGACTGTGGGGTGACATGATAGAGGTTGACAAAATTATGCATGGGATGGAGAAAGTAGAGAAAGAAGTCCTTTTCTCCCTTTCTCACAATACAAGAACTTCTGGGCATTCAAGGAAATTGCTGAGCAGTCGGGTTAGAATGGATAAAAGGAAGTACTTGTTCACCCAAAGGGTGATTAACACGTGGAATTCACTGCCACAGGAGGTGGTAGCAGCTACAAGCACAGCCAGCTTAAACAGGGGGTTAGGTAATAATATGGAGCAGAGGTCCATCAGTGGCTATTAGCCACAGTGTGTGTGTGTATAAATGTTGGCCACTGTGTGACACGGAGTGTTGAATGGATGGGCCATTGGCCTGATCCAACATGGCTTCTCTTATGTTCACTTTGTCCCCCACCCACCCCCAAGCACCAAGAATACAGAGCATCACTGCCCAAGACAGTTCCAACAATATGCTGTGTCTAATAGCCACTGATGGACCTTTGCACCATATTTTTATTCAATCCCCTCTTGAAGCTGGCTATGCTTGCAGCCGCCACCACCTCCTGTGCCAGTGAATGCCACATGTTAATCACCCTTTGGGTGAAGAAGTACTTCCTTTTATCCATTCTAACACAACTGCTTAGCAATTTCATTGAATGCCCACGAGTTCTTGTATTAAGAGAAAGGGAGAAAAGTACTTCTTTCTCTACTTTCTCCATCCCATGCATGTAAACTTCTATCATGTCACCCCGCAGTTGACATTTCTCCAAGCTAAAGAGCACCAAGTGTTTTAACCTTTCTCCATAGGGAAAGTGTTCCAAACCTTTAATCATTCTAGTTGTCCTTTTCTGGACTTTCTCCAGTGATATAATATCCTTTTTGAAGTGTGGTGACCAAAATTGTACACAGAATTCCAAATGAGACCGCACCATCGATTTATACAGGGGCATTATGATACTGGCTGATTTGTTTTCAATTCCCTTCCTAATAATACCCAGCATGGCATTCACCTTTTTTATTGCAACCACACACTGTCTTGACATTTTCAGTGAGTTATCTACCACGACCCCAAGATCTCTCTCTTGGTCAGTCTCTGCCAGTTCACACCCCATCATTGTATTTGTAGCTGGGATTTTTGGCCCCAATGTGCATTACTTTGCACTTGGCCACATTGAACCTCATCTGCCACGTTGACGCCCGCTCGCCCAGCCTCAACAGATCCCTTTGGAGTTCCTCATAATCCTCTCTGGTTCTCACCACCCTGAACAATTTAGTGTCATCTGCAGACTTGGCCACTTCACTGCTTACTACCAACTCCAAATCATTAATGAACAAAAGCTCTGGACTAGAGCAGAGAAGTGCTACAAGCGTGAGGTTTGTGGCTTAGCAGCTGGGGGAGTTGCTGAAAACTTCTGAGTTTGGGTGAAGGGCTGAAGGTGAAGGTGATTGTTGCTGATTGATTAGGAGTGGCTGTGCTCCCCACCCTCTTTGCATTATTAAGCTGTGCCTTGCCAGAGGCATGAGCCGAAGACCAAGAGCTAAAGGGCTCTTGGCCTGTGGCTTGTAGCCTGGGGGCTGTGTAAGGACCAGGATCCCAGATTCCTTGTGTTCCCAATAAGGTAAGTAGATCCTCCAGAAGGAGAGCCACATAAACAAACAGAGTTTAAAGGGGACTGTATATTTTTTAAAAAGCTATCATGAAGGTGGAATGCCAGCAGGGGGGTGGGGCCTTTCCAGTGTTTTGCACTGAGTGTCACATGTATGACTATCTGCCCACAGGACAGAAGTCTTGGGGGTGTGCTCGATGCAAGGAGCTTCTGGTCCTCAGGGAACGAGTTCGTACTCTTGAGGCTGAGGTGACTGCCCTGGGGAAGCAGAGAGAGTCACTTAGGCACTCGGAGAAGACTCTCGGGACATGTTAGATGAGCCCGCTCTGAACGTGGCAGCCCTGTTGCTGCCAGGGAGCATGTGGGTCGAGAGGGAACAGGGCACCGTGCTGAGGATAAGGGGAAGGCGCCCTCAGAAGGGACCTCCTCTTCAGTTGCTGAGTGGGAATTCTTTCGCGCCAAGGAACCATCCCTGGGCAGGGAGAGGGGGGGGGGTCTTGGGAGTTGGTAATTTGATCCTTAGGCAAGTAGACAGCTGGGTGGCAAAACCGCGTATTGACCGTATGGAGACTTGCCTGCCTGGTGCGAAGGTAGCGGACATTACGCGTGTAGTAGATAGGCTGATAGACAGTGCTGGGGAGGAGCCGGTGGTCGTGGTGCATGTTGGCACCAATGATGTGGGGAAATGCAGTCGTGAGGTCCTGGAGGAAAAATTTAGGCTGCTAGGCGGGAGACTTAAGGCCAGGACCTCCAAGGTAGCCTTCTCAGAAGTGCTACCTGTTCCATGCAGGGCTGGAGAGACAGGCACAAATTAGAAGTCTCAATGTGTGGATGAGAGGATGGTGTAAGGAGGAAGGGTTTAAGTTTGTTAGGCACTGGGATGCTTTCTGGAACAAGTGGGAGCTGTACAAAAGAGACGGTCTCCACTTGTCCCCGGATGGAACCAGGCTGCTGGCGTTTAAAGTCAAAAAGGGGGCAGAGCAGTATTTAAACTGAATCTTGGGGGAAAGCCGACAAGAGATGAAATGTCTCCGGTTCGAGAGCACTCATCTCAAAGAGATGAAGGGTTAGCTGCTATTTTTCTACCGGGTAACGGACCAGAGTTATCCACTGTGAAGGCGACAAACAATATGGACTGCCTGCCAGAGTCTCAAGGGCCTAGCTTGCCTGGGAAATTATAGATGTTTGTACACAAATGCTAGAAGTCTTCAAAATAAAATTGGTGAGTTGGAATGTTTAGTGTTGGGAGAAAACGTAGACATTGTGGGAATTTCAGAAACTTGGTGGAATGAGGAGAATCAGTGGGACACAGTGATTCTTGGATATAAGTTATATCGGAAGGATAGGGAGGGAAGGGTTGGAGGTGGGGTGGCTCTGTATGTCAGAGAGGGTATACAGTCCAGTAAGACTGAGGCCAGAGAATTAGACTCCCTGCTAGAAATGCTTTGGGTTGAAATAGAGGGCCCAAAAGGCAATTTAACTATGGGAGTTTGTTATCGCCCAGCAAATCAAAAGATAGAGGACGACTATAATATGATGGAAGGCTTAAAGATAGTGGTTAGACGTAAAAACTGTGTCGTCATAGGTGATTTTAACTACCCGCAGATTGATTGGGTCAATATGTGTTCTGGTCGAGAGAAAGAGACTGAGTTTTTAGATGCTCTCAATGACTGTGCTATGGAACAGATGGTCTCTGAACCGACCAGGGGCAGTCTTCGCAGTGGAGGACGGTAAGCAGTGGTGTGCCACAGGGCTCGGTACTGGGTCCCATGCTCTTTAACTTGTTCATTAATGATTTGCAGTTGGGAGTAAGCAGTGAAGTGGCCAAGTTTGCAGATGACACTAAATTGTTCAGGGTGGTGAGAACCAGAGATGATTGTGAGGAACTCCAAAGGGATCTGTTGAGGCTGGGTGAGTGGGCGTCAACACAGCAGATGAGGTTCAATGTGGCCAAGTGCAAAGTAATGCACATTGGGGCCAAGAATGCCAGCTACAAATACAAGTTGATGGGGTGTGAACTGGCAGAGACTGACCAAGAGAGAGATCTTGGAGTGGTGGCAGATAACTCACTGAAAATGTCAAGACAGTGTGCGATTGCAATAAAAAGTGCCAACGCCATGCTGGGAATTATTAGGAAGGGAACTGAAAACAAATCAGCCAGTATCATAATGCCTCTGTATAAATCGATTGGGCGGTCTCATTTGCAGTACTGTGTGCAATTCTGGTCACCGCACCTTAAAAACTGGGAAAAGTGCAGTTGTAGGACCTCCTCTCTTATCACCTCAATCTGACTTAGGTCTTTAAACACCCCTTCCAAAATTAGCGGTTCTGGAGCGGGCAAACACTTCTCATCTTCCACAGTGAAGACGGAGGCAAAAAATGCATTCAGCTTCTCAGCCGTTTCCCTATCCTCCTTCAGTAATCCTTTTACCCCATGGTCATCCAAGGGCCCCACTGCCTCCCTGGCTGGACATCACCTCAGCATCTACCTTAAAATGCTTCTTAAAATAGAACTGTCATAATAACACTTTACTCCCATCATGCTTTTTACATTACTTTCTCCTACCTATGTGGCCACAGTGGCATGAGGAAGATTTCCATCTCTCTGCTTTCTTTTTTTGTTATTTCCCCATTTTTTGTGGGGAAAAATATTAGAAAACTTGTCATATCTTAGAGTTCAGCAAAATTATCCCAGGGGCTTTGGAGCCCAGAAGCAAGGATTTGGTGGGGGAAGAAAGAAAAAGCACAATAAAATTTAGAGGTCCCAGAGCTCTGCTCCTGTGAGCTGCTGCCCAAACCGAGGCCTGATTCCAGGGACATTCATGGACTATCACAGTGAATTCTAACAGGAGTCCATGTCAACATCAGGAGGAGGCAGGAATTCTTGTGCTGTTTCTGCACTGCTGGGGAACCAGGAAATGCAAGACCTGTCCCTTTTTTGCAGATCACCTCCTGGACACAGAGCAGGGGTGGGATCTCGCAGTGGATCCTCCTGGATCTGCATATTCCTCTTGGCTCCTCTTGGATCACAACAAATGATGTCCTGCATTTGAACGGATACCAACTGTCATGATCCTGGGCCTAATGAGGCCTACAGGCGCCAGAGGAGCCTTCCTAGGAGTTATTACTGAAAGCCTACATTTCCCACAATCCCCTCTGTCCCTATGACTGGGTGGCTGTCAAGGTTTTGGGGGGAAACTAGCCCAGAGAGGGGTGGGGTCCGGGAGGAGAGCATAAAAAGGGGCCAGGATTGGATCTCCAAGTTTTTTGAGGGGGAGGGGGGAATTAACAAATGACGCCCCCTTATGGGCCATTCTGACTTACTGTCCCATAGAAACAATGGACTCCATACCCAATTTGGCAGCCCCCCCTCCATCGGCACCCAGGGCAAGCAACCCCTCTGCCCCCCCCGCCCCCCCCCGCCAGATCTGGCCCTGAAAGGGGCCAACACAGACAGGGCTGTTCTTTCCTGCAATAATATGACAAGTCAACATAGGAGCAATTGGGGACTGTGTGCTTCTCAGTGTCAGTGACTGGAGGTGCAGGTGTGCTTAAGAGGCCTTCTTTGAAATCATCTTCTGCCTGAGCATTCAGGGACGCTTGACACTTGCACTCCACAATGCCACGTTACTGACATCTGAATTGTGGGGCTCTGGCCAGCAGCAAGATCTTGGAGTCGTGGCAAAGAACTCCCTGGAGAGGTGCACGCAGTGTGAGAGGGCAACACAGAAGGCGAATGCTATGCTGGGGGCCTTATTCAGAGGGGGACTGAAAGCAAATCAGCTGCTGTCCTAATGCCCAATTCTGTGATGCGGCCCCGCCTGGAATTCTGGGTACAGTTCTGCTCTCCACCCCTCAAGACGGATATTCAAGCCTTGGAGAAAGTGGGGGGAGAGGACTTTGTCTGTTCAGGGGAGGGGCAGGAGGACTTTTGCCTCTGAAGTCCCGGGGAAGTGGGCGGGGTCGAGCCACAGAGGAGCACTAATGAGAATTCAATCTGAGATAGCGTCATCTGTCTCCGGGCAGAAGCATCAGCAACTGCTCTCCAAGGGGAAAAAGGAAAAGGAAAGGTCCCCTGTGCAAGCACCACTCGTTTCCGACTCTGGGGTGACGTTGCTTTCACAACGTTTTCACAGCAGACTTTATACGGGGTGGTTTGCCATTGCCTTCCCCAGTCATCTACATCCCCCCCCGCAGCAAGCTGGGTCCTCATTTCATCGACCTCGGAAGGATGGAAGGCTGAGTCAACCTCGATCCAGCTACCTGAAAACCCAGCTTCCGTGGGGAATCGAACTCAGGTCGTGAGCAGAGCTTAGGACTGCAGTACTGCAGTTTTACCACTCTGCGCCACGGGGCTCTCTTCTCCAAGGGGAAGATGGTTTTTAATTGAGAGGATCAAGAGAAGGCAGAGAGGGAAATAAGTGTCTTTGTGCCTGTATGCTGAGGGGGTCCATTTCAGAGCCCCCTTTCCCTCTCCTGCCCCCATTCTAGGCAGTCCCTCCTGCAGTCATGAACCCCTCCCAACCCCCCCCCCTGCTTTGGACAACTGGGGGGGGAGCTCGAATCCTCTCTTCTGATTATGATGATTTAAAACAATCCTGAAGAGGCAGCCGGGGGGGGCGGGGAGGGGATCTTTCTCAGTTTTGCTAAAGGGGGCAACAAACAACCCCCTGCACCCCACTTTCCACCCCCGGGGTGACTCCAGGCGGCTTCCCTCCTCCTCCCTCTTCTGTTTTATCGCAACAACACCCCTGAGGGGTAGGCCAGGCCGAGAGAGAGAGAGAGAGAGAGAGAGCAATTTGCCCAAGATTACCCCGGGAGCCTTCGGGGCAGAGGAGAGACTGGAACAGAGGGGGGAGGGGGCGGGGGGTCCATAACCTTCTCCTGACCAGCCCTTAGGGCTGCCCGGGGAGTGCCTGCCAGGGGCTGTTCGGGGCTGGCGGCTTCTTTCCCCCTGGGCTCCAGTGGCAGGGAGTTCCAGGGGATGGGCTGTGGCCAGTGGGACAGAGCCAGCGTGGGGTGTCAAGGTTAAGAGCTGCTCACTCTGATTTGGAGAACCGGGTTTGATCTCCTCCTCCTCCTCCACAGGCAGCCTGCTGGGTGCCCTTGGCCCAGTCCCAGTTCTCTCAGGACTCTCTCAGCCCCCCCCCCTCCCTCAGAAGGTGCCTGTCGTGGGGAGAGGAAGGGAAGGCGAAGGCAGAAACAAGCAGGGCATTAAAAGAAAATTCATCATGATCTGCTTGGCAGGCAGAAGGTCCCGGGTTCCGACTATCTCCAGCTCCAAAGATCCGGAGGGGGGTGACGGGAAAGACCCCCGCCTGGGACCCCGGAGAGCCCCGCTGAGCAGACAGGATTCGCCTGTGTCGGACTGAGGGTCTCTTTCAGAGGGAGGAGAGCAGGGAGGAGAGCAAGGAAAGGCCAGTTTGGGTCCCCTCTGGGGAGAAAGGGGTGTGGGGGGGATGAAGTGAGTCCAGTCCCCACCAGGGCAAGAGGGAGGCCTCTGCAGCCCCTCCCCGGGGCCAGAAAGAGGGTCCTCCCCCATGGTGAGGGGGAGGGGCTCATCTCTCCACGCCCCCCTGCTCCACTTATGGGGGGGCTTCATTTTCCCTCCCCCTCCATGGACCAGGGAGGGCCCCAGCAGTCTCTCCAAGCCCCCCACATTCTCCCCCCCCCAAAAAAAGAGCGCTTTGCTGCTTACGGGGCGTGCGGAGTCTCCTCTCTGATCCGAGGGCCCCCAGGGGTGGCCCCAGCGCCACCAGCAGCATCCCCAGCAGGATCAGGCCGTGCCCCATGGCTGCCCCACGGAAACCCCACTGGCAGCTTTGGTTGCAAACTTCGTCTGTCCCCTGCAGGGGAGGGGGGGACCTTTTGCCCCTCAGTCCTGGGGAGGGGGTGCGGCCCAGCTACAAAGGAGCGCCAATGAGCATTCCCTCTGGGGCAGCGTCATCAGTCTCCGGGCAGAAGCAGCCACAGCTAGTCCTGTTTGGGAAGATAGTTTTTTATCCAAAGCTTCCAAAGACTGCAGAGGAGAGCGGCTATTTTGGGGGTCCCCCTTGCTCTCGGGGAGGCTCCGCTCAGTCGAGGACGGGCCCCTGAAGGCTCCGCACACAAATGGGGAGGGGCTTCCAAAGTACAGGGGGGGGGGGGTGAAATTGAAGGTGTTAGATGGTTTTCTACAGAACAAACGTTTATCATGATGAACCGAGCCACATTAGGAGGAGAGATGAAACTGGAGGGCGACGTCTGCGGAGGGGGCAACCTCTGAAGGGGCGGGGTCTTCAGGGCCCTTCGGGAACAGCAGGCGGAGCCAAGGCGAAGTTTAGCAAACACGAGGGGGGGGGGGGAAAGCCCCAAAGGGGAACTTAAGAAATTGGGGGGGGGGCTGCTCCTCCCTCCCCCCGCTGCTCTCCCGGGGGGCTGCTTGCTCCTCTGCGATCCTTCCTCTGTCTTGGGGGGCCGCAAAAAATTGAATGTCCCCCGTCCGCACACACACAGGCTTAGGCGGGGAAGGTAGCTGGTTCCCTCGCTCGAGCACCCCCGCCTGGGAACTGAGATCCGCGCTGCAGTCCCCTCCGGTCTGGACTACTGTCGCGGCCTCTACATGGGGCTGCCCCCGTCCCGCATCGGGAGACTGCAGCTGCAGAATGGGGCAGCCGGGCGGCTACCGGGGCTCTCCCTGCGGGAGCACAGAGAGCCTGGCCTGCGGGCGCTGCACTGGCTCTTTGCCGGTCCCGGATCCGCTACAAGGAACTGTCTACCTCAGGGACCGCCTCTCCCCACATGCTCCCCAGAGGGTTCTTCAATCGGGATCTCAACATCTCTTATCATCTTCTGGCTGACGGAGGCAAGACTTAACAGAGAGGTGACAGAGCCTTCTCTACTGCTGCCCCCTTCTGGTGGGACCAACTTCCAGAGGATGTCAGAGCTTGGCGGGACCTTGCCCAGTTTCCCAAAGCCTGCAGGACCAGCCATTCCGTCTGGCCTTCGGTTGCGAACTATTATGGGAACTCGCTGAAATTATAACCTTCTACCTGCAATACCAGGGGTGGCCGAACTTGCTCAATGCAAAAGCCACATAGAATAAACGTCAGACGTCTGAAAGCCACAAGACATGAATGCCAGAGGGAGGGAGAGGGCCGGATTAAACCCTGTGGAGACCCCGAGGCAGTTACCTCTGCCAGTTCCCGCGGGGGAAACGGCGCCTGTCTGTCCGGTGGCGCCTCTGAGAGCGACAAAGTTTTGTTCGAGGTGCGGCCAGGCCGGGATCCAGCTCTGGGGTCTTCAGGGTCCCCCCGGCTCCAGCCTTTGTCCTGCTGCTTCAGCCAGACCCCCTCGGCGGCCCCCTGAATCTCGGTCTCCGGAAGGGGGGCTCTGGGAATTGTGCCCTCCCCAAGCCCTTTGCCAAGCCCCACCCTCCCCAGGCCTGGCTCCACCCCCAAAGACTACAGGAATCCCCCCGGCCAAAGTTGGCAGCCCTGGGCCCCACCAGGACGCTTCAGGCCAGGGAGGGGAGGGGGGCCCTCCCGAAAGCCAGAGGTTGCAGAAGAGGGGGGGACTCCACAGCAACCCCCATCCCTCCCACAAAAGCCACTCTTCCCTCCCTTCTCCCAGGAGACTTGGGGGGGGGCAAGGCCAGCCTCGGGGGCCAGAGAAGCAGATGTGGGGTCAGGCCTCCTCCCTTTCGGGCCGAGTGCCCGGGGGGCTTCCAGACGAGAAGGGTCCTGCTTTCAGGGAGGGGCTGTGGGGGGGCCCTGTGGCTCCGGGAAGACAGCTCAGGGGTTGCGGGGGAGGTCCAGGACTGCTCAGGGGGGGGGGGCTCTGCAGGGGGGAGTGCCCCCCCCAATTTGCATCCTGCCCCTGGTGCGGAGTCTTGATCAGGATTCTGCCAGAGGAATCAATTGGACAGCGGGGGGGGGGGCATACAGAGAGATCCCCCCTCCAAAAAAATCCCTGGGGATCGGCTGCCTCCCGAACCCTCCCCTCCGGCCCGCCCCCACCTCCCCCAAGGAAGGGGAAAGGAAAGTAAGATGCTGCTGACCCCATCCCAGAGGCTGCATTCCCCCCCACCCCAGCAGTGACGCTCCCTGTTCCCCCGAACCTGAGTGAGCGCGAGCCAGCTCACAGATTTTGAGCCTTCAGCTCACACCATTTTGTCTTCTCAGAGGAAGGAGGGCCCCAGAGCACAAGAACTCACACAGCGGCTCACAACTTTAATCCCAGCAGTGCAGAAAGGAGAATTTTGGCTCACCGGACTCTGCAGCTTAGAGGGAACTTTGGTGATGCTAAACCCCTGAGCAGGAAGGGGGAGCCTCCAGGGGGTGGGAGGGAGAACCCCAGCCCTCCCCCCCCCTGCAGGATGAGGCCCCCCTCCCTCCCTCTTGGGCACGACTCCCCCCCTCCCCCTTTGCAGTTCTGGCATTTCTGGGCTGCTCCTTCCCAAACCCAGTTGGGTTGCAACATTCCTCTTATTCTGCAGACACAACTTTGGTTCACAACAAGTTCCTGGGCTTAGTTCGAGCTACTGTTTATTAGCTAAGAAGCCTGGAATGTCCTTGAAGCCCCCACTCCTCCCCCCATGACTGCAGGATCACCTCTCCGATTCCCCCCCTCCACAACAGCTTCCATCATCTGAGCGAAGCCTTCTGAAGGGGCCACCCTGCACAAGGCCACTCTGAGGAGGCTCAGAGAGTCACAGACGGAGCTCCAGGAAAGAGTTTGTTCTAATGTTTATTAGACGGTTCTTCCAATAAAGGTGAGCCCAGGATAAGGAGCAAGAGGAAATCTGGAAACTGCAGATTGACAAAGCACTGATCCACTTTGCACACCCGCTCTCAGCCCCTCTTTAGGAATGACCAGGCTGGATTTGGAGCCCTTAGCGACTCCAGAGAGAGGAGGGCAGGAATCTGAGCCGCAGCCTGGCCCAAAGAAAGGAAAGAGGAATTGAGCCACAAATGCAGACCCTGCTTCAGGTGAGATGGTCGAGAAACCCGCATAAAGGCTGCAGACAAAGAGCCCTTTGCCCAAAGAGAAGCCCCACAGCAGCCCCCCAGCCCTGCCTTCCAGCTGGTGGGAAGAAGGCCACCCCATTGCTGCAGGTGTTTGCAGAGGGTTGCCAACCTCCAGGGGGTGCCTGGAGATCCCCTGGGATGACCACTGATATCCACAGTACATAAACCAGCCCCCCCTGCAGGAAATGGCGGCTCTAGAGGGTCACCTTGATGTCATTCAGTCCTGCTGAAGTGGCTCTGCCCTCTTCCCCAAACTCCACTCACCCCAGGATCCACCCCCAAAGACCCAGGAATGTCCGAGGGTGGAGTTGGGGAGGAAGGAGGGGGCAGTCTCACACACACCCCTAGCAGGAGGACTCCCCACCCACACGTAGTAACAGAGAAACACAGAACAAGCCAGCTTGGGGGAACAGTGCTGGGTGGGAGAAGTCCTTTTCTCCATGCATTTTGCTTCCTCCGGGGAAAGGAAAGAGGGCCTCGGTTGTAGGAACCTTTTTCCAGCCAGCAGGATCCTGGGGCAGGAAGGGTTAACCGAGGAGTCCTGCCAGGAAAGAGGGAGGAGAACCATCAGAAGCCAAAAGTCAATCCCCAGAGAGGGGGCAGGATCTTCTGACCTCACCTGAGCCCCACAAACCCTGCCCACAACACAGAGGGGGGGGGGCAAATCTGCTTAACATAAAAGCCACATAGAAGACACAGCAGAGGTTTGGGTGGAAAGAAAGCAACTTTAACTTTAAATGCGTTCTCAAAGGCACTGGCTGGCTTGGCTTGGGAAAGTGATTGAAAGAGAAACTTTTCTTCTCCACACTGGCCAATAGGGGGGTGGGGGCTTTGGGAGCCACACAATATGTGTGAAAGAGCCACATTTTGCCCCCCCCCATCACAGCAGTCACACCCTTCCGGGTCCCCACAAATCACGGACACGGAGCAGATTCCACTTGGAGGAAGGGGTTCTGGACTCTCCACTCCTGTCATGGCCACTGACATAGTCCGGCTCTTTCCCTCTTTACTGGGCTACTTTGGACAGCTGTTAAGGGGAAGGGGGGGTGAAGAACTCCACAGGCACAAAAACCAGCAAGGGGGGGGCGTGTTTGTGTGTCTTGCTGCCTTCTGTACTCTGGTGCTGGTCTGCTACTCTTCCTACTGCAGGGGGTTTTCTGGCTTTTGTCCTCCGCCCACCGTCCTCGGAGGAGGGTTAAGGGGGGCTGAAAAGGAGCAGAGAGACTCTTACCTGGGGGGGGCGGCAGGGGAGTCGCTGCAAGAGAAAGATCTGCTTTATTTATTTGTCATATTTATACCCCACCTTTCCTGTGGGGCCAAAATGGCTCACAGCAAGAATTAAAACGTGATGCATTCAAGATCCAGATCATGTCACTCAAATCTGCTGCCCTCCAGATGCCGGCTGTTTGCCTCCCCTCCCGAGCTGGCAAAGAAGCAGGCCTGACTGTGCCTTCTACAAATCTCCAGCCAGGGAGCCCACTCCACAGGGTGGGAGCCAGCAGGGAGAAGGCCCTGCAGAGTCAGGGTCCTGCCTCACGCAGTGGCCAACCAATTGTTCTGGAGGGCCAACAGCACCATAAAAAGTTTTTTAAATTGTATTTTACCATTTTAAAATTGTAATTTTAGATGTTTGAGCTGATTGTTAGCCGCCCTGAGTCTACTTGCGGAGAGGGCAGGATAAAAGTCAGAGAAGGAAGGAAGGAAGGAAGGAAGGAAGGAAGGAAGGAAGGAAGGAAGGAAGGAAGGAAGGAAGGAAGGAAGGAAGGAAGGAAGGAAGGAAGGAAGGAAGGAAGGAAGGAAGGAAGGAAGGAAGGAAGGAAGGAAGGGAGGGATGGGAGGGAGGGAGGGAGGGGGAGAGAGAGAGGAAAGAGAGAAAGAGGGAGAAAGAGAGAAAGAGAGAGAGAGAGAGAGAGAAAGAAAGACAGAAAGAGAGAAAGAAAGAAAGAGAGAAAGAAAGAAAGAAAGAAAGAAAGAGAGAGAGAAAAAAAGAAAGAAAGAGAGAAAGAAAGAAGAGAAAGAAAGAAAGAGAGAAAGGAAGAAAGAGAAAGAAAGAAAGAAAGAAAGAAAGAAAGAAAGAAAGAAAGAAAGAAAGAGAAGAAAGAAAGAAAGAAAGAAAGAAAGAAAGAAAGAAAGAAAGAAAGAAGAAAGAAAGAACAGGGCAGAGAGGCCGAGGCCTTCCTATGAACATCAGAAGAGCCTTGCTGGATCAGACCAGGGAGGGTCCCTCTAGTCCAGCCTCCTGTCTCACACAGGGGCCACCCAGGGGCTTCAGAGGACCACCAGACTGGGGAGAGATACCCTGACTGCCAGCATTGGACATCAGAAGTCTGCTGCCTCTGGAGATGGAGGTTCTTTTGAGCCACTGTGGCTGGTGGTCTCACCCTCTGTTCAAAAGCCATCTGTGCTCACAAGACATCGCTATGTCCAGTGGGAGAGAGTTCCACAGTTTAACTGCTCATTTGCTAAAGCTTTTCCTTTGGGTCCCCTCATTTCTCCCTCTCAACTCAGGCCAAGGATGGGCAGATCCCAGAGCAGAAGGGGGAGATAGTGGCCCACCCCCCACCCTCCCCTTCAGCCCCTCACCTTTCCTGTTCTTCAGGGAGAGATAAAGCCCCACGGCCACAAAGACCAGCCCCAGGACGGCCCCCACGGCCCCCGTCCACACCTTGCTCTTGGCAGAGTCCGACGTCTGTGGCTCTGTGGGAAGAGAAGGAGGAACCTTTGTGAGAAGGCGGATCAGGGCCAGATTCGGCCTTTCAGCCCTCAGATTTCACAGGGAGAATCAGGCCCCTTTTTAAAAACACACACAGGGGGAAAGAGTGAGAAGGAATCCAACCCAGCCTGGGAGGGGGGGAGCTGCCACGGAAACAACATTCCCTTGAAGTTTCAACCCCACCCCACTTTCTGAAAACATTCGGCAGCCAATAGGAGGGTTCTTGGTGGGCACCCTGACACCGCAATGGGTTCCCTGTGCTTCCCCCTAATAGCCACTGGTGGACCTCTGCTCCATATGTTTATCCAGTCCCCTCTTGAAGCTGTCTGTGCTTGTAGCCCCCACCACTTCCTGCAACACTGAATTCCGTGGGTTAACGACTCTTTGGTTGAAGAAGTACTTCCTTTGATGTGTTCCAAATCTCATTAATTTCATTGGGACCCCACTAGTTCTTGTACTGTGAGAAAGGGGGGAAGGATCTTTTTCTACTTTCTCCTTAATAATATTCTCAACCTTTATCATGTCATTCTTCAGTCAACGTTTCTGCAAGCTAAAGAGCCCTGACCTCTTTAACCTTTCCTCATGGGGAAGGTGTTTCATCCCCTTAATCATTTTGCTTGCCCTATTCTGCACTTTTCTCAATGCTATTTTCTTTTGAGGTGCTCTGGCTCCGTCATGGAAGAGGGGAGTCCTTGAGAAGTGGGGGAGTCGCTTGACACAAGTCCTTGGAACTCCCTTCAAGGGAGAGGGGAGAAGAGGGGAGCCCTTGATTCTCTTACCCCACTGCACGGAGATGGGTTCCTTCACACTTTTGTGCTCCACCTGGCAGGCGTAGACGTCTCCCCGCTGAGGCACCGTCTCCAGCATCACCTGGTACTGGTAGGTCCAGTCTGCGTTCTGGATCTCATCATCGTATCCCAGCCCCTGTGTCTGCTCCTGCCCGTTCTTCAGCCACTTGATGTCAATCCCGGGGGGATAATATCCTGCCGCGGTGCAGATCAGGAGGGTGTGGTGGGCCAGGGGGTCTCCCTTGGTGGGGGAGATCTTCACCAGGGGCTCCACTGGAAGTGAGGGGGAAAGAGGGGACAATTTCAGAGACGGAGGAGAACCAGAAGAACACCAACAGATGGAGAAGAGGAGGACTTTCTCACGTCTGCAGCTGATGTATTTCTAAAGACACAATCCCTTGACCTCTCCCACCACCACAATAGTCAAGGATCCACTAACTCATATTCTGGTCCCTGCACAAAGAGACACAGAAATGCACCTCTCTCAGCTTCCTGCAGTTCCTTCTTGCTTCCCAAAACACTAGGAGTTGGTTTGCAGGATCAGACCCCCACCCAGCCTGGGATAAGAATCCACCTGAAGACTCACACAGAAGCACCTTCTGGATCAGTCTGAACTCTCCAGAAATGCTTTTCGACAGGGGAGACATTGGACTTGCTGCTCCTGCTGAAGAGATCTCTGGAGATAACTTGGAAAACTCTCAAGGGGATCCCTAAATCCTCCTTTGGCTTCTTCTGGAAGGTCACCTCTTGCCTCTGGGAAGCTCCCAAGAAGGAGGTCTTCTTAATTATTATTCCCCCCCCACACCAATCAATTAGAGGAAAAATCAAAAATCAATTGACAGCTATAGCAGAGCCTTTAAATGACAAAGAACCCGGGATCTGGCAGCGTCAGGGATTGGTTTTCTCGTGGGAGAGTCGGGCATCACAGCCAGAATGTCCCTTGGACCAGATCTTTTATTATTGTGGGCGGAGCCCAGTGTGTAGGCAGCTGTTATTAAAGGAGCCGCCCCCACCTCCAATTTTAACAGAAGAGAAGCCATGTTGGATCAGGCCAATGGCCCATCCAGTCCAACAGTCTGTGTCACACAGTGGCCAATATGTGTGTGTGTGTGTGTGTACACACACATATATACATACACACACTGTGTGTAATAGCCACTGATGGATCTCTGCTCCATATTTTTATGCAATCCCCTCTTAAAGCTGGCTATGCTTGTAGCCGCCACCACCTCCTCTGGCAGTGAATTTCACATGTTAATCACCCTTTGGATGAAGAAGGACTTCCTTTTATCCGTTTTAACCTGACTGCTCAGCAATTTCATTGAATGCCCACGAGTTCTTGTATTGTGAGAAAGGGAGGAAAGTGCTTCTTTCTCTACTTTCTCCATCCCATGCATAATCTTGTAAACCGCTATCATGTCACCCCGCAGTCGACGTTTCTCCAAGATTTCTCCAACTCCTGAGTGAGCCACCATGTTAGAAATGTAGAGAATTCTGTTTTGTTAATGCAACCCCATGAAGACAAAGAGATAGAGGGACTGAAAGTGAAAGGTTGTTCTTATAAGTAGAGAGCATTTGCAGATGATGTGATGTTTATAAATGAAAATCCCACTCCTGTAACACCACTGTTGCTTCGTAAAATAAAAGAATATGGAGAATTGGCAGGTTTTTATATAAACAAAGAAAAATTGAAAATTATGTGGAAAAATATGTCAAAGGGTAAACAGGAAGATCTACAGAGGTTAACAGAGTGTGAAGTTACCTCCAAAGTAAAATACTTAGGGGTGGAAATAACAATGAAAAATATTGATTTATATAAAAATAATTATGAGAAACTCTGGCGTAAGATCCATGGAGATAAGATAAAATGAAACAAATTGAATCTGTCTGTGTTGGGAAGAATATCTGCAATTAAGATAAATGTCTTACCGAGAATTATGTTCCTGTTTCAAACAATTCCAATAGTAAAAGACAATAAACAATTTAATAAATGGCAAAGGAAACTTTCAGAATTTGTATGGGCCGGGAAAAAAACAAGAATTGAAATGAAAATTCTGACAGATGCGAAAGAAAGGGGTGGATTTCAACTGCCTAAGTTAAAACTGTATCATGATGCAGTATGTCTGGTGTGGATTAAGGAATGGATGACATTATTAAACAGAAAGTGACTAGCATTAGAAGGTCATGGAAGTGTTTTTGGATGGCATGCTTACATGTACTATGGGAAAAATAAGATGGATGGCTTCTTCTCACATCACTATATCAGAAGTAATCTGTGGAATACTTGGTTGAAATATAAAAGATATAGGGATGAGAGAAACCGCTTTGGATTGTGCCAAGAGAAGTAATAAAACTGTATTCAGATATCAAAGAAGAGAAGTGGCTATCATATAAACAAGGAGGAAAGGTAGAATTAAAATTGGTAGAAGAAATACAATATAAAAATAATGGGTTGAATTGCAACAAATAAAGAGTTAGCTTGAACAGGGCATTAAGAACTGTGGAATAAGACAAGAACAAAGAGAACTGGAGAGAGTGCTGTTGGGGAAAATGAAAAGTGGAATTCAAAGACAGATAAACTATTATTGAAATGGTCTACGGAAGATTAAGTAGTTATATCACAAATGATAAAGTATAAGTATAAAGTATAAGTATAAAGAAATACAGATGGAGTCATGGGATCAGTTATGGAAGAACGCTATGAAAATATCTACATGTTATAACATTAAAGAGAATTGCTTTAAAATGTTATATAGGTGGTACATGACACCTAAGAAATTGGCCAAAATGAACAATCAGGTGTCGGATAGATGCTGGAAATGTAAAAAACAAGAAGGATCTTTCTACCATTTGTGGTGGACTTGTAAAAAGGCAGAACAATTTTGACAAATGATTCAGCAAGAGATTTTGAAAGTTTTGGGATATAATATTAAGAAGGCGCCAGACATTTTTTTGTTGGGATTACAAATGGAGACATTTCAAAAACAAGATAGAACGATAATTTGGTATATGCTTTCAGCCGCATGGACATTATATGCGCAAGGGTGAAAACAAGAAAAATTACCAGAAATGTGGGAATGGACTATGAAAGTTATGCATTGGAGCGAAATGGACAAATGTACAAAAATCTTAAAAGAACAAAATTTAGAGAAGTTTAAAAGCGAGTGGGGAAAGTTTCAAAAGTATATTGAAAAACAATGGAACATTGAAGGACATTTGGCGATATTTCACAATGGTTTATATCTAAAGAAACTTTATAGGGATTATAGTAAAAAAATGAGATTATTGGATTATATCTTTTTTGTTTCTTTGTGAATGACTAAAAAGGACTACTATGAAGCTGGATTGCAAATATGGGTTTTTTTCTTTTTAATGTTTTTTCTTCATGAAGAAAGATTCTTTAATAGACAGAGTTTATTACGTTTTAACAAGTTAAATAAAATAGTAACAGAGAATGGTTTGTAAAGGGGGTTGGCACTGAGGGGAGTGACACAAAGGGGGGAGGGGGAGAAAATGTAATGTATGTGTATTAATTTCTAATAGCAAATGATAATATGGTATTACAATATTTTACATTATAATAAATTGTTTTAAACAAAGAAATGTAGAGAGTTCCCAGATTGGGGCGAAAGACTCATGGAAGCCCTGGAATTTAAGGTGAGTTTTACGTGAAGAGGCTTCCAAGGCTAAGACTCTGGACTGCAAGCCTTCATTTTCTGATTTAAGAGCCTGGTAGCCATTCTGTAAATTAATGCTTATGTGATATGCTGAGTCTGCTTTTTGTGTACGGTTTGTATGGATGTTTTTAATGCAGTCAGCTGCTCTGAAAGTGGCCAATGAGAGCTGACATGTTGCCCATCAGCTTCTGCTCCCTTTTAGTAAGCAGGGAGGTCAAAATCTCCTCCTGCGATTGGGGGGCTTCTTCTGTCGCCATGTTGCTGCCTCCTTCTGCTCTCCTCCCCGCAAGACCCTCAGGAGCTCCGGCAGAAGACCCGGGATGTATTCAGAGTCCTTCCAAGCTGGCCCCGCCTTGCTCGCCTCCTGCCTTCCCCTGCCAGAGACAGGCAGTGCAAAGCTCAGGCTGCTTCTTCATTTGGCTGAAGGGGGCGGAGGAAGCAGAGCACTCCAGGAGGGAGGCGCCCATCTCCTGCCACGCCCCAGCTCACCTGTCCTGGTGGTGAAGAAGTCCTCGTAGACCGCGTAGTTGTAGCGGCAGAAGGCGTCCACCTGGGCCCGCAGAGAGTCCATCACCTCCTTCAGGCTGTTCCAGTAGCGGGCGGAGGGCTCGCCCAGCGGGGTGACGGCCTCGTACCAGCCGCGGCGGCTGTCGAAGCGCGCGATCTCCTGCCGCCCGTAGATGTACCTCTGCAGGAAGCGCACCTCCCCTGCGGTCCCGTTGGCGAAGCGGCACTCGGACTTCCCCTGCGCCAGGAAATGGGGGGCTGCGGAGACAGGGGGGGGAGCAGGGCCTGGTTAGCAGCGGCTCCCCCAACCCCCTCCTGCCCCCCCCCGCCGGCAGCTCCGGAGACGACCTCCCCCCCCCCGAAGTCTCTCCAGCAGCCCCCAGGGCAGGCGAGGCACCAGTGGAAGGAAAGAAAAGCAGCCCTTTCCCCGCAGCGCGGAACCAGAGGGAGTTTTGCAACGGGGGGCAGTTCCCCATCAGCTCCCTTCTGGTCCCCCCGCCCCCCCCCGCCTGCCCCACAAACGACAGCCAGGCACCCCCCCCCCCCCCCGAGCACTGTCACACACCCACCAGGCTTGCCACCGCCTCTCTTTGCACCACCCGGGGACCACAGAACAGACACTCTCATGGGGGCTGGGGGGGGGCAGTCCCTCGACCTGGACAGGATGGGAGGGGGGATTGCAGTCCCTTTTGGTGGCCTGCAGGCCTCAGTCCAAAGACTCCGAGACAATATTCTCCAATGCAGCCTTGGTGCCACGGCGGTCCCCAAAAGAACCACCTCTCCACTTCTTCTCGTTCCTTCCATGCAGGAGTCACTCAGTACAAAAAGAGGTGCCAAAGCTCATTACCACCACTCATTTGCACAACTCCTTTGCATCTGCCACACACTACTCACATCACCAGAAACTGTACTAAATTACATAAGAACCTAAGAGAACCCATGTTGCATCAGGCCAGTGGCCCCTCCAGTCCAACACCCTGTGTCACATAAGAACATAAGAGAAGCCCTGTTGGATCAGGCCAATGGCCCATCCAGTCCAACACTCTGTGTCACATAAGAACATAAGAGAAGCCCTGTTGGATCAGGCCAGTGGCCCATCCAGTCCAGCACTCTGAGTCACATAAGAACCTAAGAGAAGCCATGTTGGATCAGCCCAATGGCCCATCCATTCCAACACTCTGTGTCACATAAGAACATAAGAGAAGCCATGTTGGATCAGGCCAGTGGCCCCTCCAGTCCAGCACTCTGAGTCACATAAGAACCTAAGAGAAGCCATGTTGGATCAGCCCAATGGCCCATCCATTCCAACACTCTGTGTCACATAAGAACATAAGAGAAGCCCTGTTGGATCAGGCCAGTGGCCCATCCAGTCCAACACTCTGTGGCACACAGTAACCAGAAAAACCCCAAGTGACATCAGGAGGTTCACAAGTGGAGCTAGAAGCCCTTCCACTTTGCTGCCCCTCCCGCCAAGCACCTAAAATACAGAGCATCACTGCCCCAGACAGTTCCAATAATATACTGCTGCTAATAGCCACTAATAGACCTCTACTCCCCTCTAATCCCCTCTTCAAGCTGTCTATGCTTGTAGCAGCCACCACCTCATGTGGCAGTGAATTCCACGTTAATCACTCTTTGGGTGAAGAAGGACTTCCTTTTATCCACTCTAACTTGACTGCTCAGCAATTTCATTGAATGCCCAGGAGTTCTTCTATTGTGAGAAAGAGAGAAAAGTACTTCTTTCTCTACTTTCTCCATCTCATGCATACTCTTGTAAACCTCTATGATGTCACCCCGCACTCGATGTTTCTCCAAGCTAAAGAGCCCCAAGCGTTTTAACCATTCTTCATAGGGAAAGTGTTCCAAACCTTTAATCATTCTAGTTGTCCTTTTCTGGACTCTTTCCAGTGCTATAATATCCTTTTTGAGGTGTGTTGACCAAAATTGTACACAGTATTCTAAATGAGACCACACCATCGATTTATACAGGGGCATTATGATACTGGCTGAAGAGTTTTGAATTCCCTTCCTAATAATTCCCAGCATGGCGTTGGCCTTTTTTATTGCAACCGCACACTGTCTTGATTTTCAGTGAGTTATCTACAACCATCCCAAGATCTCTCTCTTGGTCAGTCTCTGCCAGTTCACAATGCATCAACTTGTATTTGTAGCTGGGTTTTTTGGCCCCAATGTGCATTACTTTGCACTTGGCCACATTGAACCTCATCTGCCAAGTTGATGCCCACTCACCCAGCCTCAACAGATCCCTTTGGAGTGCCTCACAATCCTCTCTGGTTCTCACCACCCTGAACAATTTAGTGTCATCCGCAAACTTGGCCACTTCACTGCTTCCTCCCAACTCCAAATCATTAATGAACAAGTTAAAGAGCATGGGACCCAGTACCGAGCCCTGCGGCACCCCACTGCTTACCGTCCTCCACTGCGAAGACTCTCCATTTATACTCACTCTCTGCTTCCTATTAGCCAGTTTTTGATCCACAAGAGGACCTGTCCTTTTACTCCATGACTCTCAAGCTTACTAAGGAGCCTTTGATGCGGAACTTTATCAAAAGCTTTCTGGAAGTCAAGGTAAACAACATCGGTTGGGTCCCCTTTGTCTACATGTTTGTTCAGCCCCTCAAAGAACTGTAACAGGTTAGTAAGTCAAGATCTTCCCTTACAGAACCCATGCTGAGTCTTCCTCAATAACTTGTGTTCATCAATGTGCCTACTCATTCTGTCTTTGATTATGGTTTCTACTAACTTTCCCGGTATTGAACTCAGACTGACTGGACTGTAATTTCCCGGATCTCCTCTGGAACCCTTTTTAAAGATGGGGGTGACATTTGCTACCTTCCAGTCCTCAGGAACGGAGGCAGATTTCAATGAAAGATTACATATTTTTGTCAAGAGATTTAGAAGTTCACTTTCGAGTTCTTTCAGAAGCCTTGGATGTATGCCATCCGGACCTGTTGACTTATTAGTTTTTAATTCGTCAATCAGTTGTAGGACCTCCTCTCTTGTCATATCACTCTGACTCAGGTCTTTAAACACCCCTTCCAAAATTAGTGGTTCTGGAGCGGGCAAACACTTCTCATCTTCCACAGTGAAGACGGAGGCAAAAATGCATTCAGCTTCTCAGCCATTTCCCTATCCTCCTTCAGTAATCCTTTTACCCCTTGGTCATCCAAGGGCCCCACTGCCTCCCTGGCTGCACATCAGCTCAGTCAGCATCTACCTTAAAATGCTTCTTAAAATAGAACTGTCATAATAACACTTTACTCCCATCATGTTTTTACATTACTTCCCCCCACCTATGTGGCCACAGTGGCATGAGGAAGATTTCCATCTCTCTGCTTCCTGTTTTGGTTATTTCCCCATTTTTTGGGGGGGAAAATATTAGAAAACTTGTCACATCTTAGAGCTCAGCAAAATTCTCCCAGGGGCTTTGGGGCCCAGAAGCAAGGATTTGGTGGGGAAGAACGAAAAAGCACAATAAAATTTAGAGGTTCCAGAGCTCTGCTCCTGTGAGCTGCTACCCAAACCGAGGCCTGATTCCAGGGACATTCAAGGACTATCACAGTGAATTCTAACAAAAGTCCATGTCAACATCAGGAGGAGCCAGGAATTCTTGTGCTGTTTCTGCACTGCTGGGGAACCAGGAAATGCAAGACCTGTCCCTTTTTTGCAGATCACCTCCTGGACACAGAGCAGGGGTGGGATCTCGCAGTGGATCCTCCTGGTTCTGCATATTCCTCTTGGCTCCTCTTGGATCACAGCAAATGATGTCCTGCATTTGAACGGATACCAACTGTCTTGATCCTGGGCCTAATGAGGCCTACAGGCGCCAGAGGAGCCTGCCTAGGAGTTATTACGGAAAGCCTACATTTCCCAGGATTCCCTCTGTCTCTCTGACTGGGTGGCTGTCAAGGTTTTCGGGGGAAACTAGCCCAGAGAGGGGTGGGGTCTGGGAGGAGAGCATAAAAAGGGGCCAGGATTGGATCTCCAAGTTTTTTGAGGGGGGGGGAATTAACAAATGACGCCCCCTTATGGGCCATTCTTACTTACTGTCCCATAGAAACAATGGACTCCATACCCAATTTGGCATCCCTCCTCCATCGTGCCCGGGGCAAGCACCCCCTCTGCCCCCCCCCCATCTGGCCCTGAAAGGGGCCAACACAGACAGGGCTGTTCTTTCCTGCAATAATTTTACAAGTCAACATAGGACCAATTGGGGACTGTGTGCTTCTCAGTGTCAGTGACTGGAGGTGCAGGTGTGCTTAAGAGGCCTTGTCTGAAATCGTCTTTTCCCTGAGCATTCAGGTACTCTTGACACTTGCACTCCACAATGCCACGTTACATACATTGACGGGGTCTGAATTGTGGGGATCTGACCAGCAGCAAGATCTTGGAGTCGCGGCAAACAACTCCCTGGAGAGGTGCCCGCAGTGTGAGAGGGCAACACAGAAGGAGAATGCTATGCTGGGGGCCTTATTCAGAGGGGGAGTGAAAGCAAATCAGGTGGTGTCCTAATGCCCAATTCTGTGATGCAGCCCCGCCTGGAATGCTGGGCACAGTTCTGCCCTCCACCCCTCAAGACAGATATTCAAGCCTTGGGGAAAGTGGGGGGGAACTTTGCCTGTTCAGGGGAGGGGCAGGAGGACTTTTGCCTCTGAAGTCCCAGGAAAGTGGGCGGGGTCGAGGCATAGAGGAGCACCAATGAGAATTCAATCTGAGACAGCGTCATCTGTCTCCGGGCAGAAGCACCAGCAACTGTTCTCCAAGGGGAAAAAGGAAAAGGAAAGGTCCCCTGTGCAAGCACCAGTTGATTCCGACTCTGGGGTGACGTTGCTTTTACAAGGTTTCACGGCAGACTTTATACGGGGTGGTTTGCCATTGCCTTACCCAGTCATCTACATTCCACTCCCCCCCAGCAAGCTGAGTCCTCATTTTATCGACCTCGGAAGGATGGAAGGCTGACTCAACCTCGAGCCGGCTACCTGAAAACCCAGCTACCTCCAGGGATCGAACTCGTGAGCAGAGCTTAGGACTGCAATACTGCAGCTTTACCACTCTGCGCCACGGGGCTCTCTTCTCCAAGGGGAAGGTGATTTCTAACTGAGAGGATCAAGAGAAGGCAGAGAGGGAAATAGGGGTCTTTGTGCCTGTATGCTGAGGGGGTTAATTTCAGAGCCCCCTTTCCCTCTCCTGCCCCCATTCTTTCTGCTAGGCAGTCCCTCCTGCAGTCATGAACCCCTCCCAACCCCCCCTGCTTTGGACAACTGGGGGGGGGGGGGGAGCTTGGATCCTCTCTTCTGATTATGATGATTTAAAGCAATCCTGAAGAGCCGAAGGGGGGGGATCTTTCTCAGTTTTGCTGAAGGGGGCAACAAACAAACACCTACATCCCACTTTCCACCCCAGGCGGCTTCCCTCCTCCTCCTCCTGTTTTATCGCAACGACACCCCTGAGAGGTAGGCCAGGACGAGAGAGAGAGCAACGTGCCCAAGGTTACCCAGGGAGCCTCCAGGGCAGAGGAGGGACTGGAACAGAGGGGGGGGTGTCCATAACCTTCCCCCGATCAGCCCTCATGGCTGCCCGGGGAGTGCCTGCCAGGAGCTGTTCGGGGCTGGCGGCTTCTGGCTTCTTTCCCCCTGGGCTCCAGTGGCAGGGAGTTCCAGGGGATGGGCTGTGGCCCGTGGGAGAGAGCCAGCGTGGGGCGTCAAGGTTGCGAGCTTCAGATTCTGATTTGGAGAACCCGGTTTGATCTCCTCCTCCTCCTCCACAGGCAGCCTGGTAGGTGCCCTTGGGCCAGTCCCAGTTCTCTCAGGACTCTCTCAGCCACCCCCCCCCCCCCTCAGAAGGTGCCTCTGGTGCGGAGAGGAAGGGAAACAAGCAGGGCATTAAAAAAACCCCAACTCATTCATCATCATCTGCTTGACAGGTAAAAGGCCCTTCAAAAGATCCGGAGGGGGGGTGACAAGAAAGACCCCCACCTGAGACCCCGGAGAGCCCCTCTGAGCAGACAGGATTCACCTGTGTGGGACTCAGGGTCTGTTTCAGAGGAAGGAGAGCAAGGAAAGGCCATCTGGGGAGAAAGAGGTGGAGGGGGGGACTGAAGTGAGTCCAGTCCCCGCCAGGGCAAGAGGGAGGACTCTGCAGCCCCCTCCCCTGGGCCAGAAAGAGGGTCTTCCCTCCCATGGTGAGGGGGAGGGGCTCATCTCTCCAAGCCCCCCTCCTCCACTTAGGGGGGGCTCCTTTTCCCTCCCCCTCCACGGACCAGGGAGGGCCCCAGCAGTCTCTCCAAGCCCCTCACATTCTCCCCCCCCCCCAAAAAAAAGAGTTCTGCTTACGGGGCGTGCGGAGTCTCCGCTCTGATCCGAGGACCCCCAGGGGTGGCCCCAGCGCCACCAACAGCATCCCCAGCAGGATCAGGCCGTGCCCCATGGCTGCCCCACGGAAACCCCACTTGCAGCTTCAGTTGCAAACTTCGTCTGTCCCTTGCGGGGGAAGGACGAGGGACCTTTTGCCTCTGAGTCCGGGGGGTGGGGGTGCAGCCCAGCTGCAAAGGAGCACCAATGAGAATTCCTTCTGCGGTAGCGTCATCAGTCTCCGGGCAGAAGCAGCCACAGCTAGTCCTGTTTGGGAAGATAGGTTTTTACAGAAAGCATCCAAAGACGGCAGAGGCGAGCGGCTATTCTGGGGGTGCCTGTTTGGGGGTCCCCCTCGCTCTCGGGGAGGCTCAGCTCAGTCGAGGACGCCCCCCTGAAGGCTCCGCAAACAAATGAGAAATGGCTTCCAAAGTAACAGGATGGGTGTGTGAAATCCAAGGTGTTAGATGGTTTTCTATATAAAAGAAATGCCTTCTTTTTGACCCAGGTTTATAGCAATAGAACATTTAACAGGCAGTCTCGCATTCTGACACGTTACTGCTTGATGGTTTCCCACGCTCAGGCAACCCAGATCAGAGGTTTTCTGAATGTGTTAATTTTACTGTCCTGCTATCGGTTTTTCACTTTGTACCTCTTTGCATTCCAAGCCCCTCCAGCTCTACGTGGCTCTGCTTACTGTCCCTCATTCCTCGCCTGAAGAAGCGGGCAGGCACACGAAAGCTGACCTGCTGAATAGAACTAAGTTGGTCTTAAAGGTGCAGTCGACTCCTCTTTTGTTCTACGACTTCGGATAAACACGGCTGCCCGTTTGGATCTCTAGAACAAACGTTTATCATGATCAACGCAGCAGCTTTAGGAGGAAAGATGAAACTGGAGGATAATGTCTGTGAAGGGGGCGACATTTGAAGGGGCGGGGTCTTCGGGGTCCTTCATCACGCGGAGCAAAGGCAAAGTTGAGCAAACAGCCTCCCATTAACATGGATGGGGGCGGAGGGGAGTTTCGAAGGGAACTTAACTTAAGGAAAGGGGGGGGCTGCTCCTTCCTTCCCCCTCTGCTCTTCTTCCGTGGGGCTGGTTCCTCCTCCTGCTACTCTGGGATGCTTCCTCTGTCCTGGGGGGCTGCAAAGAAATGAGGGGCTTCCCCCCCACACACACACCCTTAAGCTCCGGGCCTTCCCTCTCCTCGCTGGGGCGGGACTCAGGAGCGACCCTGGAGGCTGCCAAGAGCTGAGCTGCAGCTGTAGAATCCGTGTGGGAAGGGGCCCTAGAGGCCATCTAGTCTACCCGATGCTCAACGCAGGGTCAGCCTAGAGCTTCCCTGACAAGAGTTGGTCCAGCCGCTGCTTCAAGACTGCCACGGAGGGCAATCCCCCGTTTCTAAAGGGCGAACGAGAGTCTTAGTCCACGCAACTACTCCGGCTGCGAGGATCGCCTATGCAAGGTATTGGAAGGTATCAGGAACTCCCCCCAAAAGAAGAATTTGCACAAAAATGGTTGGAAACAGCTGAAATGGATTTCCTTCCAACAAAATTGTCTGAAGGGAATTTAAGCCAATATAAAGAGGTATGGCAACCTATGGATGACTGGTTGAATATGTAGGACCTCTTGCAACACGAGAGAGGGGTGAGAACAAAGGGTGTTGAGGGATGAAGTAAGTCTTAAAATAGACCAAGTTCTCATCCTCCAATTTTGTCTGTTTTTTTATTTGTTAATCTATTTGTGGCTATTTGTTTGTTTTATTATTTATTTATTTATTTATTTATTTAATATTTAATAAGTTGAACGTAATAAATAATTGTTCAATTGTCGTTTTTGCATCTCGTCTTGTAGTAGTGTTGTAGCCCTCGGTGTGCTTTGTTGTTTTTCAATGTTGTTGACTTGGATTGTTTTCTTCATGTAGTTTTTTCAATAACAAAAACAATAAAAATGTGTTGAACGATAAAAGACTGCCAGGGAGGGGGAACTCACCTCTTCCCCAGGTAGCTGATTTCAGAGGAGAACCGCTCTTACTATAAATTGGTTTTCCCCCCTAATATCCAGCTGGTAGATTACTGCCCTTAATTTAAGCACCTTATGAGGCGTCCTTTCCTCTGCTGCCAACAGGAACGGCTCCCTGGCCTCTTCCTGGAAGTGACAGCCATCCTGTGTGTCCCCCCACCCACCCCAGCCTCCCCTTCTCCAGTCTGCACATCCCCTGGCCCCTCAGCCTTCCCTCCTAGGGCTTCTTGGTCTCCAGGCCCCTGGGCATCCTCTCGCTCCCCTCTGCACCTGCTCCATTCTGCCCACCCCCTTCTTGAAGGGAGGCCTCCGGAACAGCCCACAAGACTCCGGGGGCGGCCTGACCAAGGCAGCGTACAGGGGAACGAGGCCATCTCTCGGTCTGGATGTTCTGCCTCCGTTGATACACCCCAGGATGACATTAGCCTTTGTTGTCGTTGCATCACACCGGCTGCTCCTATTTGACTGACGGTCCGCCCATACCGCTGGATCTTGTTCACACGCAGTGCCCGCGCCCCCCCCCCCCGCCTCACTGTGGAGTTCCCCTCCAAGGCCAGCTTTCATCCAGTGGGGCAGCTCCGCTGGTCTGGTCGGTGAGGCTCTGGGGCCTCTTTCTGGGAGGGGGGAGGGAGCCAGTCTGGGCCTCGCAACCTGGATGCCCCCCCTTCCACCACCCTCCTTCTGGTCCCTTGGGGGGAAAGGCAAGGCCATCAGGAGCCGCTGCCGGTCTGAGCGGGCGATACTGACTCCGCAGTGCAGAAGGAGACTTCAGGCCTCTCCTCCGCCTATCTGCCGCTCGGGCTGCGTTCTGGGACTCTTCTACCCGGCAACAGACAGCTCAGCAGCAAGGCCTCTTTTCCATTGGTCGAGTCTTCTGCCCCTCCCAGAGTCCCCCGCTCCCTCCATCTGCCCCATAGCCTCCAAGCTTCCCCAAGGGTTTTGACTGTATTTACCTCTCCTTTCAGTTTCCTCTTCACAGGCCTCCTCCTCTCAGAGAATTTACCCCGGAGGGTCTGATTCAGTAGAAGAACAAAAGAGGAGTCGACTGCACCTTTAAGACCACCTTAGCTTTATTCAGAAGGTCAGCTTTCGTGTGCCTGCCCGCTTCTTCAGGCGAGGAATGAGGGACAGTAAGCAGAGCCGCATACAGCTGGAGGGGCTTGGAATGCCAAGGGGTACAAAGTGAAAAACCGATAGCAGAACAGTAAAAGTAGCACATTCAGAAAACCTCTGATCTGGGCTGCATGAGCGCGGGAAACCATCAATCAGGAACATGTCAGAATGGGAGACTGCCTGTTAATTCTTCTATTGCTAATAAACCTGGGTGAAAAAGAAGGCATTTCTTTCCCAGTATCGATTCAGTATAAGGCAGCTTCATATGTTCAAATAAATAAATATGTTCAAATATGTCTGCCGCGTCCCGGATCCGCTCCAAGGTGCTGCCAGGGCAGGTTTTTGCCTTTAAAGCCCTATATGGCCGGGGAACTGTCTACCTCAGGGACCGCCTCTCCCCACGTGCTCCCCAGAGGGGACTTCAATCGGGATCTCAACATCTCTTATCATCTTCTCGCTGAGGGAGGCAAGACTTAACACGAGAGGTGACAGAGCCTTCTCTACTGCTGCCCCCTTCTGGTGGGACCAGCTTCCAGAGGATGTCAGAGCTTGGCGGGACCTTGCCCAGTTTCCCAAATTCTGCAGAACCACGCAATTCCGTCTAGCCCTCGATTGTTATTACGGGAACTCGCTGAAATTGTAACCTCATACCTGCTATACCAGGGGTGGCCAAACTTGCTTAACGCAAAAGCCACATAGAATAAACGTCAGGCGTCTGAGAGCCACAAGACATGAATGCCAGAGGGAGGGAGGGAGGGACAGCCCCAGATTAAACCCTGTGGAGGTCCCTAGGCCGTCGAAATCTTGCCCCCCCCCCTCACAAATTATCTCCGAGTTGGAGCACCCAGACATCCTCTGCTGCTTTCTCCAAGTCAGCAATAAGGCGGTGGGGGCTTTAAGAGCTACACAATATGTGTGAAAGCGCCAGAGGTGTTTCCTGAGCCACAGCTTGGCCACCCCTGTGCTATACCATCGCCTGCCCTAGACACGAGATCTGGACGTCTATTCATACTATCCCAGTGCCGCCTATTTACTTGTTTATTTCTCCAACTGTATTGTAATTAGCCCCTGATAGTTGTTTTTAGCTTTTTTATATATATTGATGTTGCTTTATTCTTGTGACCAGTGAGCCTCCCGGAGCCTCTCTGGCGGGAAGGGCGGGAGAGAAATGGAAAGAATCGACCCTCAAGCCTAAGCTGTGAGCCTTTCCTCTTCTGTGCTGGCCAGCCTCACTTGCGGGCGGGGAGCGACGTTAGAGAAAGGAAAGCCTGGAAGGCATCCAGAGCCCCGAAGGCAAGAGGCTTTGCAAGGCCCCGGCCAGGAAACAGGGCGGGGTGCACAGTCCCCCCCCCCCCGAGGAGGCTTCTCCCCCCCCACCCCCGCCTGCAGGATGGACAGACGGACAGGAGGTCGGGAGGGAGTCTGAGAAGAGGAGGAGAAACGCCCAGCCCCAGGCAACAGCTGCTCTACCTGGCAACGGATGACGCCACCCCTCTCGGGGCCTGCCATTGGCCCACACAGCTCCCATGAGTCGCATCCCCACTCAACCCAGTCCAGTTCCGCCTTTAAGACCAACAAAGTTGTACTCAGGATGGAAGCTTTCCTGTGCATGCGCACCTCGTCAGAGGACGGGCAGTGGCGAGGAATGCAAGCGGGACGAAGTCGGAATCCAGAGTACCTGCTGGCTGGTCTTCGAGGGGCCCCTGGAGTCCTTCCCTCTGCTTCAGACCGGCACGGCTGCCCATCTGGATCTCCCTGCATGGACCTTTTCCTTAGCCCCAAGCCCCGAAGGCAGCCTGCAGGTCCCCCAGCCAGAGGCCTCCGTCAGGCCAGAGGGAGGGAAACCTCAGAACAGCCCCCCCCCAACACCCCCTCTGCTTTTCACAGCGAGGTCCTGGGGTTGCCAGCCTCCAGGCGAGGCCTGGGGGTCTCCCACAGTTTCCTCTCTCAGTCCCCGCGGGGGAAACGGCGCCTGTCTGTCCGGGGGCGCCTCTGAGAGCGACGAAGTCTTGCTCGAGGTGCTGCCAGGCTGGGATCCAGCTCTGGGGTCTTCCGGGTCCCCCCGGCTCCAGCCTTTGTCCTGCTGCTTCAGCCAGACCCCCTCGGCTGCCCCCTGAATCTCGGTCTCCGGAAGGGGGGCTCTGGGAATTGTGCCCTCCCCAAGCCCTTTGCCAAACCACACCCTCCCCAGGCCTGGCTCCACCCCCAAAGACTACAGGAATTACCCGCCCAAAGTTGGCAGCCCTGGGCCCCACCAGGAGGCTTCAGGCCCTCCCGAAAGCCAGAGGTTGCAGAAGAGGGGGGGACTCCACAGCAACCCCCTCCCCCCCCCCGCAATAGTCTCTCTTCCCTCCCTTCCCCCAGGAGACTTGGGGGGGGGGGCAAGGCCAGCCTCAGGAGCCAGAGAAGCAGATGTGGGGTCAGGCCTCCTCCCTTTGGGGCCGAGTGCCCTGGGGGCTTCCAGACGAGAAGGTTCCTTCTTTCCGGGAGGGGCTGTGGGGGGGGGGCTGTGGCTCCGGCAAGACAGCTCAGCGGTTGCGGGGAGGGTCCAGGGCTGCTCAGGGGGGCTCTGCAGGTGGAAGTGCCGGGGGAGTGCCCCCCCCCCAATTTGCATCCTGCCCCTGATGCGGAGTCTTGATCAGGATTCTGCCAGAGGAATCTCTCGGACAGCTGGGGGTGGAAATGCAGAGAGATCCCCCCCAAAAATCCCTGGGACTCGGCTGCCTCCCAAACCCTCCCCTCCGGCCATGAGGCAGAATCCCCCCACCCCCGCAAATGCTTCCTTTCTGCCCAGCAGCCCCCTCCACACCTCTCCCTGCTCCCCCAAGGAAAGGGAGATGCTGCTGCTGACCCCATCCCAGAGGCTGCATCCCCCCCCCCCCCAGCAGTGACTCTCCCTGTTCCCCCGAAGCTGAGTGAGCGCGAGCCAGCTCACAATTTTTTAGCCTCCAGTTCACACTTTTTTGTCTTCGCTCAGGAAGGAGGGCCCCAGAGCACAAGAACTCACACAGCAGCTCACAACTTTAATCCCAGCAGTGCACAAAGGAGAATTTCTGCTCACCAGACTCTGCAACTTAGAGGGAACATTGGGGGTGCTAAACCCCTGAGCAGGAAGGGGGAGCCTCCAGGGGGTGGGAGGGAGAACCCCAGCCCTCCCCCCCCCCACAGGATGAGGCACCCCTCCCTCCCTCTTGGGCACGACTCCCCCCCTCCCCCTTTGCAGTTCTGGCATTTCTGGGCTGCTCCTTCCCAAGCCCGTTTTGGTTGCGATATTCCTCTTATTCTGCAGACACAACTTTGGTTCACACCTAGTTGCTGGGCTTAGTTCGAGCTACTCAGCTAAGAAGCCTGGAATGTCCTTGGACCCCCCCCACTCCTCCCCCCATGACTTCAGGATCACCTCTCCAAACCCCCCCCCCACAACAGCTTCCATCATCTGAGCAAAGCCTTCTGAAGGGGCCACCCTGCCAAAGGCCACTCTGAGGAGGCTCAGAGAGTCACAGACGGAGCTCCAGGAAAGAGTTTGTTCTAATGTTTATTAGACGGTTCTTCCAATAAAAGTGAGCCCAGGTTAAGGAGCAAGAGGAAATCTGGAAACTACAGATTGACAAAGCACTGACCCATTTTGCACACCCGCTCTCAACCCCTCTTTAGGAATGACCTGGTTGGATTTGGAGCCCTTAGCGACTCCACAGAGAGGAGGGCAGGAATCTGAGCTACAGCCTGGCCCAAAGAAAAGAAAAGAGGAACTGAGCCATAGATGTAGACCCTGCTTCAGTTGAGATGGTTGAGAAACCCACATGAAGGCTGAAGACAAAGAGCCCTTTGCCCAAAGAGAAGGCCCCAAAGCAGCCCCACAGCCCTGCCTTCCAGCTGGTGGGAAGAAGGCCACCCCATTTCTGTAGCTGTTTGCAGAGGGTTGCCAACCTCCAGGTGGTGCCTGGAGATCCCCTGGAATGACCACTGATATCCACAGTACAGCAACCACCCCCCCTTCTTGCAGGAAATGGCTGCTTGAGAGGGGCACCTTGACGTCATTCAGTCCTGCTGAAGTGGCTCTGCCCTCCTCCCCAAACTCCACTCACCCCAGGATCCACCCCCAAAGACCCAGGAATGTCCGAGGGTGGAGTTGGCACCCCTGTCTGGGGAGGAAGGAGGGGACAGACTCTCACACACACACCCCTAGCAGGAGGATTCCCCGCCCACACATAGTAGCAGAGAAACACAGAACAAGCCAGCTTGGGGGAACAGTGCTGGGTGGGAGAAGTCCTTTTCTCCATGCATTTTGCTTCCTCCGCGGAAAGGAAAGAGGGCCTTGGTTGTAGGAAAGTTTTCTTCAGCCAGCAGGATCCTGGGGCAGGAAGGGTTAACCGAGGAGTCCTGCCAGGAAAGAGGGAGGAGAACCATCAGAAGCCGAAAGTCAATCCCCAGAGAGGGGGGCAGGATCTTCTGACCTCACCCGAGCCCCACAAACCCCGCCCACAACACAGACACCACAGCAGAGCTGGTCAAATCTGCTTAACATAAGAGCCACATAGAAGACACAGCAGAGGTTGAGGTGCAAAGAAAGCAACTTTAACTTCAAATGCATTCTCAAAGGCACTGGCTGGCTTGGCTTGGGAAAGTGATTGAAAGAGAAACATTTCTTCTGCACACTGGCCAGGAGCGGGGTGGGGGCTTTGGGAGCCGCACAATATTTGTGAAAGAGCCCCAGTTTGGCCCCCCCCCCCGGATTACAGCACCCCCCCCCTTTCCGGGTCTCCACAAATCACGGACACGGAGCAGATTCCACTTGGAGGAAGGGGTTCTGGACTCTCCACCCCTGTCATGGCCACTGACATAGTCCGGCTCTTTCCATCTTTACTGGGCTACTTTGGACAGCTGTTCAGGGGAAGGCAGAAGAAATCCACAGGCACAAAAACCAGCAGCAGGGGGGGGGGGGGCGGAGTGTTTGTGTGTCTTGCTGCTTTCTGTAATCTGGGTTTGGTCTGCTACTCTTCCTACTGCAGGGGGCGTTTCTGGCTTTTGTCCTCTGCCCACAGTCTCCGAGGGGGGTAAAGGGGGGCGGAAAAGGAGCAGAGAGACTCTTACCTGTGGGGGGCGGCAGGGGAGTTGCTGCAAGAGAAAGATCTGCTTTATTTATTTGTCAAATTTATACCCCACCTTCCCTCTGGGGCCAAAATGGCTCACAGCAAGAATTAAAACATGATGCGTTCAAGATCCAGATCACGTCACTCAAATATGCTGCTCTCCAGATGCCAGCTGTTTACCTCCCCTCCTGAGCTGGCAAAGAAGGCTTTGCCTTCTACAAATCTCCAGCCAGGGAGCCCACTCCACAGGGTGGGAGCCAGCAGGGAGAAGGCCCTGCAGGGTCAGGCCACTAAGGGTCCATCTAGTCCAGCCTTTTGTCTCACACAGTGGCCAACCAGTTTCTCTGGAGGGCCAACAACAGGGCAGAGAGGCCGAGGCCTTTCCCTGAGTATATCAGAAGAGCCCTGCTGGATCAGACCACTGAGGGTCCATCATCCAGCATCCTCCAGTCTCACACAGTGGCCAACCAATTGCTCTGGAGGGCGAACAGCACCGTAAAATGTTTTTGAAATTGTATTTTATCATTTTAAAATTGTAATTGTAGATGTTTGAACTGATTGTTAGCCGCCCTGAGTCCACTTGCAGAGAGGGAAGAAAGAAAGAAAGAAAGAAAGAAAGAAAGAAAGAAAGAAAGAAAGAAAGAAAGAAAGAAAGAAAGAAAGAAAGAAAGAAAGAAAGAAAGAAAGAAAGAAAGAAAGAAAGAAAGAAAGAAAGAACAGGGCAGAGAGGCCGAGGCCTTCCTATGAACATCAGGAGAGCCCTGCTGGATCAGACCAGGGAGGGTCCGTCTAGTCCAGCCTCCTGCCTCACACAGGGGCCAACCAGGAGCTTCAGAGGACCACCAGACAGGGGAGAGAGACCCTGACTGACAGCATTGGACATCAGAAGTCTGCTGCCTCTGGAGATGGAGGTTCTTTTGAGCCACTGTGGCTGGTGGTCTCACCCTCTGTTCAAAAGCCATCTGTGCTCACAAGACATCGCTATGTCCAGTGGCAGAGAATTCCACAGTTTAACTCCTCATTTGCTAAAGCTTTTCCTTTGGGTCCCCTCATTTCTCCCTCTCAAGTCAGGCCAATGATGGGCAGATCCCAGAGCAGAAGGGGAAGATAGAGGCCCGCCCACCCCCCACCCTCCCTCCAGCCCCTCACCTTTCCTGCTCTTCAGGTACAGATAAAGCCCCACGGCCACAAAGACCAGCCCCAGGACGGCCCCCACGGCCCCCGTCCACACCTTGCTCTTGGCAGAGTCCGACGTCTGTGGCTCTGTGGGAAGAGAAGGAGGGACCCCCTGTGAGAAGGCGGATCAGGGCCAGATTCAGCCTTTCAGCCCTCAGATTTCACAGGGAGAATCAGGCCCCTTTTTAAAAACACACACAGGGGGAAAGAGTGAGAAGGAATCCAACCCAGCCTGGGAGGGGGGGAGCTGCCACGGAAACAACATTCCCTTAAAGTTTCAACCCCACCCCACTTTCTGAAAACATTCGGTAGCCAATAGGAGGGTTATTGGTGGGCACCCTGACACCGCAATGGGGTCCCTGCGCTTCCCCCTAATAGCCACTGGTGGACCTCTGCTCCATATGTTTATCCAATCCCCCCTTGAAGCTCTCTGTGCTTGTAGCCACCACCACTTCCTGCAGCACTGAATTCCGTGGGTTAATGACTCTTTGGTTGAAGAAGTACTTCCTTTGATCTGTTCCAAATCTCATTAATTTCATTGGGACCCCACTAGTTCTTGTACTGTGAGAAAGGGGGGAAGGACCTTTCTCTACCTTCTCTGTCTCCTTAATAATATTCTCAACCTTTATCATGTCACTCCTCAGTCCATGTTTCTGCAAGCTAAAGAGCCCTGACCTCTTTAACCTTTCCTCATGGGGAAGATGTTTCATCCCCTTACTCATTTTGCTTGCCCTATTCTGCACTTTTCCCAATGCTATATTCTTTTGAGGTGCTCTGGCTCCCTCATGGAAGAGGGGAGTCCTTGAGAAGTGGGGGAGTCGCTTGACACAAGTCCTTGGAACTCCCTTCAAGGAGAGGGGAGAAGAGGGGAGCCCTTGATTCTCTTACCCCACTGCACGGAGATGGGTTCCTTCACACTTTTGTGCTCCACCTGGCAGGCGTAGACGTCTCCCCGCTGAGGCACCGTCTCCAGCATCGCCTGGTACTGGTAGGTCCAGTCTGCGTTCTGGATCTCATCATCGTATCCCACCCCCTGTGTCTGCTCCTGCCCGTTCTTCAGCCACTTGATGTCAATCCCGGGGGGATAATATCCTGCCGCGGTGCAGATCAGGAGGGTGTGGTGGGCCAGGGGGTCTCCCTTGGTGGGGGAGATCTTCACCAGGGGCTCAGCTGGAAGTGAGGGGGAAAGAGGGGACAATTGCAGAGATGGAGGAGAACCAGAAGAACACCAACAGATGGAGAAGAGGAGGACTTTCTCACGTCTGCAGCTGACGGATTTCTAAAGACACAATCTCTTGACCTCTCCCACCACCACAGTAGTCAAGGATCCACTAACTCATATTCTTTTCCCTGCACAAAGAGACACACAAATGCACCTCTCTCCGATTCCTACAGTTCCTTCTTGCTTCCCAAAACACTCGGATTTGGTTTGCAGGATCAGACCCCCACCCAGCCTGGGATCAGAATCCACCTGAAGACTCCCACAGAAGCACCTGCTGGGTCAGTCCGAACTCTCCGGAAATGCTTTTCGACAGGGGAGACCTTGGACTTGCTGCTCCTGCTGAAGAGATCTCTGGAAATACCTTGGGAAACTCTCAAGGGGATCCCTAAATCCTCCTTTGGCTTCTGCTGGAAGGTTGTCTCTGGCCTCTGGGAAGCTCCCAAGAAGGAGGTCTTCTTCTTTATTATTCTCCCCACCAATCAATTAGAGGAAAAATCAAAAATCAATAGACAGCTATAGCAGAGCCTTTAAATGACAAAACCCCGGGATCTTGTAGCTCCACGGATTGGTTTTCTCATGGGAGAGTCGGGTATCACAATGTGGCATCAGGCCAAATAAATACAAATCTATAACCAATACCTAATCAATATACATGGCTTAGCAATGCTAGGAGTAAAAAAACAGTGCTATTAGAAAATAGTCCCCTGGGAAATGAGATGTGTTAAGGTACATGGTTGGGGTTGAGACACCCTATAAAGGACAGCAGGCAACTGTGATTAGCCGCTCAGACTTTCTCTGAAGCCCGTGTACAAGCGGCCGTGTGCACGTTAAATAAAGAAAGCTGTTTTCCTGACCCCGCCTCAGACCTCGTTTGTGAGTATGATTTAATTTAATTGGACAACACAGGGCTTTTCCTGCTACAACAGCCAGAATGTCCCTTGGACCATCTGTTTTATTATTGTGGGCAGAGCCCAGTCCATACCATACCAAACCTTTAATGGCATAATAGATTCAGATAAAAATACACAGAATATAAAAATTTAAACATTGGAGATAAAATCAAAATAAAACCGAGCTTACAGATGCATTCAAACATGGTCAGAATTAAATTTAAGGATGTCAGCCAGAAATTTTGCCACAGCCTCACTAACCACCCCCTCAGTATCACTCAATAAATAACAACAGGGTGGCAGAATAGACAAATCTGGGGGAAAAGAAAGCTTGTCAAATAAATCTTTACGGAGGTTATGGTATAAAGAACAATCAAGCAATATATGCTGGATTGAGTCAGGGGTATTTGCTCCACAGGAGCAAAGTCTGTCGGCTAAAGGGACTCGCTGATATCTCCCTTGTAAAACTTTGGAGGGAAACGCGTTTAGTCTAGCCAACATAAATGCCCTGCGATGACTTGGAGTGGTTAGGTCTGATAGATAATTGGGCATTTTGCCACAAAAAGCATAAAGACCTAAGGAAGCTGGAGAGCAAATATAAGGGTCAGTTGGCCGCAGACTCGGAGGAAGGCAGCCGCTTGTCTCTTCGCTCCGACTAACGCTAAGTTGTTTTAATCTTTTAACTTTTATCTTGCCCTTATAGAAGGAATTGTTTTTAAATAATCTTATCCTATCACCTCACTTTTAATATTTGGTGCCTCTGTTTTGTCTTTCCCAAGCTCTGGCTGTTTAATTAGTCAATAAGCCTCTGCTTTCATTTTCTGAATCAGAAGCTGCTGCAGCTAACGACCTACAGCTGAAGTTTTATAAAGTTTTACATAGTCTTAGCCTGTCTCTCAAAGACAGGGTTTTGTTTTTTTAGAATCTTTTAAACTGAACTGAAGGTTGAAATTAAGTCAACTCCTGCAAAGCAACAAGGCAGAGTGCAGTCGGCTACAGAGTTGGCTCTGACAAATTTGGCTTTTAAAGATATTTTATGATATTCTTAGCAGATGTTGCGGCTTTTATCTGTAAGTTTTAAGACATTAGTTGTTTGGTATTTGTTTTATTTATTTATTTATTCATTCATTTTTATCAGGACAGGGCTAATTGCCACCCATCAGAACCCTTTTAATGGCATCGGGCAAGCGGCCAAGAGAAGTGGAGGAGGAATCTGCTTCTTTGCCACTTTGCAAACAGTTCAGGATAGAGGACTTTTTTACCTTAAAGTCCAAATCTGCTCTGCCGTCATTTGCTATTGAAACATCGAATCGCTTCTCCCCTCTAGAAAACAAGGTAGAGCCTGCTGAAAAGGAGGAACCGACTAATGAATTGACTAATAAGTCTGACCACGAAGATGTTGTAGACTCTCAACTCCAGTCTGGGGTGGGGGCTTTAAAGGTGCAGCAGAGACAGCATGATAATGAAGAAAGATCCATGTCTTCTGACGAGCTTGCCCCAATTACCCTGACTGCAAGCACAGTGGATTGTATCTTTAAAAAGTTAAAGGGTTTAGAAGACCAAATTCTTGACCTTTCTTTGGAACTAAAGAGACTATCAGTGTCCATGGATAAAGTCTACTTAGCCCAGCTGGATGATACCTCTATTGGAGCTCTAGCCCCTTTAAAGCGACGTCCGTCTGCAACTCAGGAGGTTGATCCCTGGAGCTCCTTTACGGAGTCTAAGGTCAGCATGGGCCTTAAAAGGAATGTGCAACAATTGGTTCTACAGCCCAATAAGGTATGCATCACTGTTTGTCCTTATGGCAGGAAGACCCCATGCTGGAGAAGTAAACTTTTAGCTAAATCCCATCTCTGTGAACTTCTTCATCTGAACTATCACAAAATTGACTTGATTACCATTGAATCTCTTAATGATCAGTCTCAAATGCAGAGAATTCTGCTTACCTTTCAATCCCCCAACATTCCCTCACTAATTCTGAGGCGAAAGAATTACTTATGGTCAAAGGGGGTTTTCCCTGTACGATCTTTTATTAACTCTCAAACTAATGCTCTGCTGCCTAACCTGTCCGCAGGGGTCAGTACGCGAAGTAATCCCCATCTCTTGAAGAACGCATCATCTTCAGCAGCAAAATGTAAGGCTGCGATGTGTCTTAAGGTATCCAGATCTGGTCAGTCCCAAGCAAACCCCGAGTTGCATAATGAGTCATCAGTGCAGCCCTCTATGGATGTGACGCATAGTCGCCTTAATGTTTCATTAGAAGATGACCTTTTGCAGTCATTTGGGAGTCTTTCAGCAAAAGATCAACAGGCGATACTCGTAAGACTTGAAGGTACTTAGCTGCAGCTGCAAAGGTCTTTAGAGCTGGGGAAATCAGTTCCTCCAATCAACCTGGATCCTGCAGGCAACCCCCTGTCCCCTTCTCCTCCATCAGCTGACTTAATTGATCTGTCTATGGAACTCTCTCTAACTGGCTCAAGGGCACCCCAACATAATGGCTGTATTTTCACTGATGACTCCAGGGTGCTAGAAAGGATATCCATTATTGATTGACTACCAGCTAGGGAAGCCACAAGGAAGATCCACATCATCTCCTGGAACATTGCTGGGTGGAAGAGTAAAGTGCATGACTCAGATTTTTTGGACTTTTTGAAATCCTTTGATTGTGTCTTCCTTCAGGAAACATGGGCAGAAGACAGTTTTAGACTGACGGATTTTAAAGTTTTTAATCTCCCCGCTTATAGATCTCACTCTAAAGGTCGCAGTAAAGCAGGCCTGGCTGCTTTGGTGAAATCCAGCTTACCATTTAAGGTGATCCTCTTGGATCCTTGCCCGCCAATTGCCCAGGCTTTATTGCTGTTCTCCCCAGCACTGACCCTAATCATGATTAATGTTTATTTAGCCCCTTCTAATGGTGAGCTGGAGTTTGATGCTGTCTGGGAGAAATTTTCTGACTATGTGACGTCTTTGTCTAGGAAATTCCATACTGCTCAGCTCATGATTTTTGGTGATTTTAATGCTCGGATAGGCAGTAACAATCAGAAATCGATCTCTCATTTTGGCTTTGAAGCGGTTGAATCCCTTCCACTACAATTATGTATACCCCGTTGTTCTAAAGATACTTTAACCAACAAGGCGGGTCTTAGATTAATTGAATTCTGCATAGCACACAATGTTATAATATTTAATGGTCTCTCCAAATTTCTGGCTGCAACTGACTTTACTTTTTTTTCCACAAGGGGTTGCAGTGTGATAGATTTTTGTGTGGGTTCACCCAACCTTCTGTCATCTATCGATAACTTTTACATCGATCCGCGCACAGAAAGTGACCACCTGCCCCTAACTCTATCCCTAAGATTGGATCTGGAGGTTAATATGGTATCACCTTCCCAATCCGTGAAGGCCCCTGAGAATGTTCTAAAAAAAATCAAGTGGTCCCCGGCCCTAGAAAGGGAGTTTTCTTCCCTCTTTGGCTCTGAAGCGCTACGCAGATTAAGGGATTCAATCATAAATTCCAATTCAGACGATTCAATCCTTCCAGGATTCTCATTATTAATTGGTTATTGTAGTGCTAAAGCTAAACCTGTGATCTTGTCTAGGTCTAGTTTCTCTAGCTGGTTCGATACAGATTGTTTAGCTTGGAAACAAGAACTGAGAGCTCATTTTAAAGAGGCTTGTCACTCCAAAGACCAATCAAAAATTAAGGCCTACATTGCTTACAAGACAGCCTACCTGGAGCTAACTACATCCAAAAAGAAAGTTTTCTTTCAGAATAAATGGGACCAACTTTACCTCTCGATAAAATCTAACGATAATAACTCTTTCTGGAGAATCATTTCAGGTAATCTAAAAAACAATTCTGTTACTGACCCAAATATCTCTGAGCAAACATGGGTTGATTACTTCTCTAACATTTTTGCTGCCCCATGTGTATCCCCTCCTATCTTAGCAAACCCCTCAGTTACTGATATGCCAGTCTGGCCTCCAGTAACTCTAGAGGAAATCAGTGAGCTATTGAAGGATTTAAAAGCGGGTAAAGCACCTGGCCCTGATGGCCTTCCCGCTGAGGTATTCACAAAGTTTGCCGATTGGTGGCTCTTGCCCCTTGCAAAATTGTTCTCTTTTATCGATCTGCATGGCTCCATCCCTGACTCTTGGCTTGACTCTATAATTATCCCAATATACAAAAAGGGGGGGTTGGAGTTACCAGAAAATTTCTGACCCATTAGTTTATTATCTATAGTGGGCAAACTGTATGCAAAACATTTAGAACTCCGATTAACTGACTGGATGCGCCTAGGCAACATCATAGGTCCTGAACAGATTGGCTTCTCCAGAGCCCAGTCTGTAGGCAGCTGTGATTAAAGGAGCCACTCCCACCTCCAATTTTAACATAAGAGAAGCCATGTTGGATCAGGCCAATGGCCCATCCAGTCCAACACTCTGTGTCACACAGTGGCCAATATGTGTGTGTGTGTGTATACACACACACATATATATACATACACACATTGTGTATATTAGCCACTGATGGACCTCTGCTCCATATTTTTACCCAATCCCCTCTTAAAGCTGGCTATGCTTGTAGCCGCCACCACCTCCTCTGGCAGTGAATTTAACATGTTAATCACCTTTTGGGTGAAGAAGTACTTCCTTTTATCCATTTTAACCTGACTGCTCAGCAATTTCATTGAATGCCCACGAGTTCTTGTATTATGAGAAAGGGAGAAAAGTGCTTCTTTCTCTACTTTCTCCATCCCATGCATAATCTTGTAAACCTCTATCATGTCACCCCGCAGTCGACTTTTCTCCAAGATTTCTCCAACTCCTGAGTGAGCCACCATGTCAGAAATGTAGAGAGTTCTGTTTTCTTAATGCAACTCCAAGAAGACAAAGAGATAGAGGGACTGAAAGTGAAAGGTTTTTCTTATAAGTACAGAGCATTTGCAGATGATGTGATGTTTATAAATGAAAATCCCACTCCTGTAACACCATCGTTGCTTCGTAAATACAAATATATGGAGAATTGGCATATATAAACAAAGAAATTATATAAACAAAGAAAAATTGAAATTTATGTGGAAAAATATGTCAAAGGGTAAACAGGAAGATCTACAGAGGTTAACAGAGTGTGAAGTTACCTCCAAAGTAAAATACTTAGGGGTGGAAATAACAATTAAAAATATTGATGTATATAAAAATAATTATGAGAAACTGTGGCGTAAGATCGATGGAGATATGATAAAATGGAACGAACTGAATCTGTCTATGTTGGGAAGAATTTCTGCAATTAAGATGAATGTCTTACCGAGAATTATGTTCCTGTTTCAAACAATTCCAATAGTGAAAGACGATAAACAATTTAATAAATGGCAAAGGAAACTTTCAGAATTTCTATGGGCCGGGAAAAAACCAAGAATTGAAATGAAAATTCTGACAGATGCGAAAGAAAGGGGCGGATTTCAACTGCCTAATTTAAAACTGTATCATGATGCAGTATGCCTGGTGTGGATTAAGGAATGGATGACATTATTAAACAGAAAGTGACTACCATTAGAAGGTCATGGAAATGTTTTTGGATGGCATGCTTACATGTACTATGGGAAAAATAAGATGGATGGCTTCTTCTCACATCACTAGATCAGAAGTCTCTCTCTCTCTCGGCTTGGCTTCGCGAACGAAGATTTAAGAAGGGTGCAATAGTCCACGTTTGCTGCAGGCTCGCTGGTGGCTGACAAGACCAATGTGGGACAGGCAGGTCCGGCCACAGCAGCTGCAGGGAAAAGTCTGATTTAGGGTTGGTCCTGTAGCAGTGCGATTCTTCTTGGTTGAAATATAAAAGATATGGGGACGAGAGGAAACCGCTTTGGATTGTGACAACAGAAGTAATAAAACTGTATTCAGATATCAAAGAAGAGAAGTGGCTATCATATAAACAACTTTTAAAAATTCAAGGAGGAAAGGTAGAATTAAAATAGGCAGAAGAAATACAATATAAATAGTATGGGTTTCAATTGCAACCAATAAAGAGTTTGCTTGAACAGGACATTAAGAACTATGGAATAAGACAAGAACAAACAGAACTGGAGAGAGTGCTGTTTGGGGAAAATGAAAAGTTGATTTCAAAGACATATAAACTATTATTGAAATGGTCTACGGAAGATGAAGTAGTTAAATCACAAATGATAAAATGGGCGATAAATATAAATAAAGAAGTACAGATGGAGTCCTGGGAACACTTATGGAAGAACTCTATGAAAATATCTACATGTTATAACATTAAAGAAAATTGCTGTAAAATGTTATATAGGTGGTACATGACACCTAAGAAATTGGCAAAAATGAACAATCAGGTGTCGGATAGATGCTGGAAAGGTAAAAAACAAGAAGGATCTTTCTACCATATGTGGTGGAGTTGTAAAAAGGTGAAACAATTTTGGCAAATGATTCAGGAAGAGATTTCAAAAGTTTTGGGGTATAATATTAAGAAGGCGCCAGACATTTTTTTGTTGGGATTACAAATGGAGACATTTCAAAAACAAGATAGAACGATAATTTGGTATATGCTTTCAGCCGCATGGACATTATATGCGCAAGGGTGAAAAGAAGACAAATTACCAGAAATGTGGGAATGAACTATGAAAGTTATGCATAGGAGTGAAATGGACAAATTTACAAGAATCTTTAAAGAACAAAATTTCGAGAAGTTTAAAAGCGAGTGGGGAAAGTTTCAAAAGTATATTGAAAAACAATGGAACATTAAAGGACATTTGGCGATCTTTGACTATGGTTTATCTCTAAAGAAACTTTATAGGGATTATAGTAAAAAAATGAGATTATTGGATTATATCTTTTTCGTTTCTTTGTGAATGACTAAAAAGGACTACTATGAAGCTGGATTACAAATATGTTTTTTTTCTTTTTAATGTTTATTCTTCATGAAGAAAGATTCTTTAATAGACAGAGTTTATTACCTTTTAACAAGTTAAATAAAATAGTAATAGGGAGTGGTTTGTAAAGGGGGTTGGCATAAGGGGAGTCACAAAAGGGGGGAGGGGTGGAGAAAATGTAATGTATGTGTATTAATTTCTAATAGCAAATGATAATGTGATATTACAATATTTTACATTATAATAAATTGTTTTAAACACAGAAATGTAGAGAGTTCTGAGATTGGGGCGAAAGAGTCATCGGAATTTAAGGTGAGTTTTTTGTGAAGAGGCTTCCAAGGCTAAGGCTCTGGACTGTAAGTGTTTATTTTCTGACTTAAGAGCCTGGTAGCCATTTTGTAAATCAGTGCTTATTTCACATGCTGAGTCTGCTCTTTGTGTAACGGTTTGTATGGATGTTTTCTATCCAGTCAGCTGCTCTGAAAGTGGCAAATAAGAGCTGACATGTTGCCCATCAGCTTCTGCTCCATTTGATTAAGCAGGGAGGTAAAAATCTCCTCCTGCGATTGGGGGGCTTGTTCTGTCGCCATGTTGCTGCTTCCTTCTGCTCTCTCCTCCCCGCAAGACCCTCAGGAGCTCCAGTAGAAAGACCCGGAATGTATTCAGAGGCCTTCCAAGGTGGGCCTGCCTTGCTCGCCTCCTGCCTTCCCCTGCCAGAGACAGGTATTGAGAAGCTCAGGCTGCTTCTTCCTTTGGCTGAAGGGGGTGGAGGAAGCAGAGCTCTCAAGGAGGCCTCCATCTCCGCCCCATAAGAACATAAGAACATAAGAGAAGCCATGCTGGATCAGGCCAACGGCCCATCAAGTCCAACACATACACACATACACTGTGGCTAATAGCCACTGATGGACCTGTGCTCCATATTTTTGTCTAAACCCCTCTTGAAGGTGGCTATACTTGTGGCCGCCACCACCTCCTGTGGCAGTGAATTCCACAGGTTAATCACCCTTTGGGTGAAGAAGTACTTCCTTTTATCCGTTTTAACCTGTCTGCTCAGCAATTTCATCGAATGCCCACGAGTTCTTGTCTTGTGAGAAAGGGAGAAAAGTACTTCTTTCTCTACTTTCTCCATTCCATGCATTGTCTTGTAAACCTCTATCATGTCACCCCGCAGTCGACGTTTCTCCAAGCTAAAGAGTCCCAAGCGTTTCAACCTTTCTTCATAGGGAAAGTGCTCCAGCCCTTTAATCATTCTAGTTGCCCTTCTCTGCACCTTCTCTAATGCTATAATATCCTTTTTGAGGTGCGGCGACCAGAACTGCACACAGTACTCCAAATGAGACCGCACCATCCATTTATACAGGGGCATTATGATACTGGCTGATTTGTTTTCAATTCCCTTTCTAATAATTCCCAGCATGGCGTTGGCCTTTTTTATTGCAAACGCACACTGTCTTGACACTTTCAGTGAGTTATCTATCATGACCCCAAGATCTCTCTCTTGGTCAGTCTCTGCCAGTTCACACCCCATCAACTTGTATTTGTAGCTGGGATTCTTGGCCCCAATGTGCATTACTTTGCACTTGGCCACATTGAACCACATCTGCCATGTTGACGCCCACTCACCCAGCCTCAACAGATCCCTTTGGAGTTCCTCACAATCCTCTCTGGTTCTCACCACCCTGAACAATTTAGTGTCATCCGCAAACTTGGCCACTTCACTGCTCACTCCCAACTCTAAATCATTTATGAACAAGTTAAAGAGCATGGGACCCAGTACCGAGCCCTGTGGCACCCCCCCTTCTGCTCCCTTGGATCTACCTGGATTCCATTTAAAGCTCAGCCTGAAAAGCTCCCAGAGAGAAAAATTTTTTAAAGGAGATCAATTTCAAAGAACTTAATTTCCAACCCCCCCCCCCCTCCCTGGAGAACAACAGAGATGCTGATGGAGGAGCCCCGCAGGGAGGGAGACAACCCCTTGGTCCTCTGGGGCTTTGGGACCCCCAGCCTGGGGGACTCTCTCCTGCCCCCCTGAGACCCACATGGCCGAGATGGGGGGGGGTGCCCAGAATCAGTCTGGAGGGGTCTGGGGCTGCAAGCTGGAGGGCTGGGGGAGTGGGGGGGGGGCACAGGGGGAGCCTGCCTTCTCTTCTCCACCCCCGCTCCCCAGACTCCCTCTGGCGGGAGCCCTCAAGGGGGGCAGAGGAAGGGGGGCAGGGCGCCCCTCCCCCTTCCTCCCTCCGGAGGCCGCCCCCTACCTTCTCTTCCCCCCACCTCACCTGTCCTGGCGGCGAAAAACCACCGCTGGAGGACCTCGTAGTTGCAGCGGCAGAAGGCGTCCACCTGGGCCCGCAGAGAGTCCATGAAGTCCTTCTGGCTGTTCCAGTCTCGGGCGTCGGGCTCGCCCAGCTCGGTGACGGCCTCCAACCAGCCGCGGCGGCTGTCGAAGCGCACGTACTCCTGCCGCCCGTAGAAGTGCCTCTGCAGGTAGCGCACCTCCCCGCCGGTCCCGTTGGCGAAGCGGCACTCGGACTTCGTCTGGTACAGGAAATGGGGGGCTGCGGAGACAGGGGGGGGGGGAGCAGGGCCCGGTGAGCAGCGGCTGCCCCCCTCCCCCCCCCGCCGGCTGCTCCGGAGACCCCCTCCCCCCGCCAAGTCTCTCCATCAACCCCCCAGGGCAGGCGAGGCACCAGTGGAAGGAAAGAAAAGCAGCCCCATCCCCGCAGCACGGGGGACTTTTGCAAGGGAACGGGGCAGTTCCCCATCAGCTCCCTCCTGCTGCCCCCGCCCCCCCCCCTGCCCCCAAAGGACAGCCAGGCACCCCCCTCACCCCCCCACCGCCCCCCCTACTCGCCATCGCGGCTCTCTGCACACCCCTGGCCGCAGACTGCACCACCCGGGGGCCACAGAACAGAGATTCTCATGAGGTTTGGAGAAGGGGGCAGTCCGTGGATCTGGACAGCAGGGCGGAGGGGGTTACTGTCCCTTCTGGAGGCTTCCAGGCCTCACTCCAAAGACTCCGAGACAATGTTCTCCAATGCAGTCCTGGTACCAAGACACTCCCCCAAAAGAACCAGCTCTCTGCTTTTTCTAGTTCCTTCCACGCAGGAGTCATTCAGTATAAAAAAAGGAGCTGAAGCTCATTACCGCCACTCATTTGCACAACTCCTTTGCATCTGCCACACACCCCTCACATCACGAGAAAGTGAACTACATTCCATAAGAACCAAAGAGAAGCCATTTGGATCAGGCCAATGGCCCCTCCACTCCAACACTCTGTGTCACATAAGAACATAAGAGAAGCCATGTTGGATCAGGCCAGTGGCCCATCCAGTCCAACACTCTGTGTCACATAAGAACATAAGGGAAGCCCTGTTGGATCAGGCCAATGGCCCCTCCAGTCCAACACTCTGTGTCACATAAGAACATAAGAGAAGCCATGTTGGATCAGGCCAGTGGCCCATCCAGTCCAACACTCTGTGTCACATAAGAACATAAGAGAAGCCCTGTTGGATCAGGCCAATGGCCCCTCCACTCCAACACTCTGTGTCACATAAGAATATAAGAGAAGCCATGCTGGATCAGGCCAGTGGCCCATCCAGTCCAACACTCTGCATCACATAAGAACATAAGAGAAGCCATGTTGGATGAGGCCAATGGCCCATCCAGTCCAACACTCTGTGTCACATAAGAACATAAGAGAAGCCATGTTGGATCAGGCCAGTGGCCAATCCAGTCCAACACTCTGCGTCACATAAGAACATAAGAGAAGCCATGTTGGATCAGGCCAATGGCCCCTCCAGTCCAACACTCTGTGTCACATAAGAACATAAGGGAAGCCCTGTTGGATCAGGCCAATGGCCCCTCCACTCCAACACTCTGTGTCACATAAGAACATAAGAGAAGCCATGTTGGATCAGGCCAGTGGCCCATCCAGTCCAACACTCTGTGTCACAGAAGAACAGAAGAGAAGCCATGCTGGATCAGGCCAGTGGCCCATCCAGTCCAACACTCTGCATCACATAAGAACATAAGAGAAGCCATGTTGGATCAGGCCAATGGCCCCTCCAGTCCAACACTCTGTGTCACATAAGAACATAAGAGAAGCCATGTTGGGATCAGGCCAATGGCCCCTCCAGTCCAACACTCTGTGTCACATAAGAACATAAGAGAAGCCATGTTGGATCAGGCCAATGGCCCATCCAGTCCAACACTCTGTGTCACATAAGAAAATAACAGAAGCCATGTTGGATCAGGCCAATGGCCCATCCAGTCCAACACTCTGTGTCACATAAGAACATAACAGAAGCCATGTTGGATCAGGCCAGTGGCCCATCTAGTCCAACACTCTGTGTCACATAAGAACACAAGAGAAGCCATGTTGGATCAGCCAGTGGCCCATCCAGTCCAACACTCTGTGTCACATAAGAACATAAGAGAAGCACTGTTGGATCAGGCCAATGGTCCATCCAGTCCAACACTCTGTGTCACACAGTGGCCAGAAAAACCCCAAGTGCCATCAGGAGGTTCACAAGTGGAGCTAGAAGCCCTTCCACTTTGCCCCCCTCCTCCCAAGCACCTAAAATACAGAGCATCGCTGCCCCAGACAGTTCCAATAATATACTGCTGCTAATAGCTACTGATAGACCTCTACTCCCCTCTAATCCCCTCTTGAAGCTGTCTATTCTTGTAGCCGCCGCCACCTCATGTGGCAGTGAATTTCACATTAATCACTTTTTGGGTGAAGAAGTAATTCCATTTATCCGCTATAACCTGACTGCTATGCAATTTCATTGAATGCCCAGGAGTTCTTCTATTGTGAGAAAGGGAGAAAAGTACTTGTTTCTCTACTTTCTCCATCTCATGCATACTTTTGTAAACATCTATCATGTCACCCCGCACTCGATGTTTCTCAAAGCTAAAGAGCCCCAAGCGTTTTAACCTTTCTTCGTAGGGAAAGTTTTCCAAACCTTTAATCATTCTAGTTGTCCTTTTCTGGACTTTTCCAGTGCTATAATATCCTTTTTGAGGTGTGGTGACCAAAATTGTACACAGTATTCCAAATGAGACCACACCATCAATTTAGACAGGGGCATTATGATACTGGCTGAAGAATTTTGAATTCCCTTCCTAATAATTCCCAGCATGGCGTTGGCCTTTTTTTATTGCAAACGCACACTGTCTTGACATTTTCAGTGAGTTATCTACAACCATCCCAAGATCTCTCTCTTGGTCAGTCTCTGCCAGTTCACAACGCATCAACTTGTATTTGTAGCTGGGTTTTTTGGCCCCAATGTGCATTACTCTGCACTTGGCCACATTGAACCGCATCTGCCACATTGATGCCCACTCACTCAGCTTCAACAGATCCCTTTGGAGTGCCCCACAATCCTCTCTGGTTCTCACCACCCTGAACAATTTAGTGTCATCTGCAAACTTGTCCACTTCACTGCTTACTCCCAACTCCAAATCATTAATGAACAAGTTAAAGAGCATGGGACCCAGTACCAAGCCCTGTGGCACCCCACTGCTTACCGTCCTCCACTGCGAAGACTGCCCATTTATACTCACTCTCTGCTTCCTATTACTCAGCCAGTTTTTGATCCACAAGAGGACTTGTCCTTTTACTCCATGACTTTCGAGCTTACTAAGGAGCCTTTGATGAGGAACTTTATCAAAAGCTTTCTGGAAGTCAAGGTAAACAACATCTATCGGGTCTCCTTTGTCCACATGTTTGTTCACCCCCTCAAAGAAATGTAACAGGCTAATGAGGCAAGATCTTCCCTTACAGAATCCATGCTGAGTCTTTCTCAATACCCGTGTTCATCAATGTGCCTACTCATTCTGTCCTTGATAATGGTTTCTACCAACTTTCCCGGTATTGAACTCAGACTGACTGGACTGTAGTTTCCCGGATCTCCTCTGGAACCTTTTTTAAAGATGGGGGTTACATTTGCTACCTTCCAGTCCTCAGGAACGGAGACAGATTTCGATGAAAGATTACATATTTTTGTCAGGCGATCCAGAAGTTCATCTTTGAGTTCTTTCAGAACTCTTGGATGTATGCTCAAAGCTCAAAGTTGAACTTGTGGATCTTCTAACAAAAATCTGTAATCTTTCATTGAAATCTGCCTCCGTTCCAGAGGACTGGAAGGTAGCAAATGTCACCCCCATCTTTAAAAAGGGTTCCAGAGGAGATTCGGGAAACTACAGGCCAGTCAGCCTGACTTCGATACCAGGAAAGTTGGTAGAAAGCATTATCAAGGACAGAATGAGTACGCACATTGATGAACACGGGTTATTGAGGAAGACTCAGCATGGGTTCTGCAAGGGAAGATCTTGCCTCACTAACCTGCCTCACTAGCCGCCCTGAGTCCGCTTGCGGAGAGGGCGGGATATAAATATAAAGTAATAAATAAATAATAAATAAATAAATAACCTGTTACATTTCTTTGAGGGGGTGAACAAACATGTGGATAAAGGAGACCCGATAGATGTTGTTTACCTTGACTTCCAGAAAGCTTTTGATAAAGTTCCTCATCAAAGGCTCCTTAGAAAGCTTGAAAGTCATGGAGTAAAAGGACAGGTCCTCTTGTGTATCAAATACTGGCTGAGTAATAGGAAGCAGAGAGTGAGTATAAATGGGCAGTCTTCACAGTGGAGGACGGTAAGCAGCGGGGTGCCGCAGGGCTCGGTACTGGGTCCCATGCTCTTTAACTTGTTCATAAATGATTTAGAGTTGGGAGTGAGCAGTGAAGTGACCAAGTTTGCGGATGACACTAAATTGTTCAGGGTGGTGAGAACCAGAGAGGATTGTGAGGAATTCCAAAGGGATTGTGAGGAACTCCAAAGGGATCTGTTGAGGCTGGGTGAGTGGGTGTCTGTTGGAGCAAGAATCTACATAAACCCAGTCTGACAGCTACAGTATGACAGCTGGTGATCTAGCTGCCAGGCTAGGTCACAGTGACCTGATCAGCAGACCGGCTTGAGCCGGCAGAAGCCAAGTGATGCAATCTGCTGAGTCAGCACGGCCAGGATTGGCTGCTTGGACTATATATGATCTGTGTGTGCATCACACAGGTCTCTCCCTGTGAGATGGTGGTTAGGCGAAGCACTTTGTCCGTGGAGGTGATATTGTATAGACTGCACAAGAGAGCACTTGTCGTGTATATATGTTAATACACCTTTTGGCACTAGTTGCACGTGTCTGCCTGATTTTCTTTCCTGAAGCCCTGTGTCGGGCAAGTCATCTCCCTCACTCTGCTACTCCCGCTCCGACAGGGTTATGGGCCCAGGGCGGTTCCGCTGCGCGGAGGAGAGAGTTGAGAGTTGAGCTGACTGTGGGTTTGGAAAGAGCCGGCGGCGAGGAACGCCGGTGAAGGACACAGAAGCACCACCGTTCTCTGTTTGAGAGCCAGAGGGACGTCGGCAGCCAGCCGTGAGGAGGAGTCGGCACGATGGCTCAGCAACAGCTTGGAGTAGCCGTTGAGAAGCTCACCTCAGCCAACTACGCGGTGTGGAGCCTGAGAATGCAACACTACCTCAAGCGTGAAGGGCAATGGCTGTTCGTGAGTAACCCCCCTGCTGACTTATCTCCTGCCGAGACTGTGTTATCGGATAAGGCACTGGCCAACATAGTGCTATCTATAGGAGATGACCAGCTGGTTTATGTGCGAGGGCAGGACACTCCCAAGGCTGCCTGGGACGCGTTGAGTGCGGTGCATGTTAGCACCACTGCTGGTTCCCTCATGGCCTTGACAAGGAGGATGTTCCGCACCGTTATGCCGGCTGGAGGGTGTGTGAAAGATCACATCAAACGGCTAACGGACTGTTTCGTTGAGCTGGAGGCAAGAGGCAAGACTGTAGCTCCAGACGACAGAGTGTACATTTTGCTGTCGTCGTTGCCACCTGAGTACACTCCCCTGATAACTTCTCTGGAGACGGTGGACGTAGCGACCCTGACCATGGAATACGTCTGTGCCCACCTGCTTGACTTCCAAGAGAGAATTGCGGCCGTGAGCTGTCCGGGGGTGTCGGCCGGGCAGCGTGCTGTTATCGGTGTGTCCGGGAAGACAGCCAAGAATGAGCCAGCTTCTGCTGCTGGCAGGCGTCCGAAGGTGGAGGAAGTGGAGCCGACTGCGTTCGCAGTCCGTCGCTGCTATGGATGCGGGTCGTCGCAGCACCTGCTCCGAGCTTGCCCTGAGAGGGAGAAGAGGCGGGGGCGTGTGCGGCGAGAGCGGAGGACCGCCAGCCCGTGTGAGGAAGCAACCCGGCTGGTCACGTCTGCAGTAGAGAGCACAGGGTCTGCTTGGATTTTAGACTCCGGGGCAACGAGCCATCTCTGCTGCGAGAAGGAGTTGTTGAAAAACATTGACAGTCCTGAGCATAAGTATGTGAGATTGGCTGATGGGACCACTGCCAATTCTGTTTGCTCAGGCAATGTGGAATTTCCTGCACTGAAATGTATGTTGCAAAATGTGTTGTATGTACCCTCACTGCAGTCTAACCTGTTGAGTGTTAGCACACTGTTTGACCAGGGATACCAGGTGAGATTTGAGAAAACCTGCTGCAAAATCCTGGGAGGTGGGGGAAGGTTGCTTGTGACAGGAAAGAGGGAAGGTAAACTGTATGTGGTCCAGAGTGATTGTGCCCAGGTGGCTCAGGTGTCGAATGAGCCTGTGCACAATAATTGTATACATTTGCTCCATAGGAGACTTGGGCACTGCGGATTTAGGGCGTTAAAGAAAACCCTGGAGCTTGTGCCTAGTTTGAAAGTAAATCCTTGCAAATGTTACTTGGATTGCCAGGTCTGCAAGAAGACCAAAAGCAAGGCGCGTGCTGTTGCTAAAGAAAGCTCAAGGGAAAGCACACGAGCCCTGGAACTAGTCCATTTAGACGTTATTGGCCCATTGCCAAAGAGTCTGTCGGGGAGGAGATACTGCTTGGTGGCCACCGACGACCACACGAGGTACGCGTGGGTTTTCACCATGGTGCATAAGTCTGAGGTGTATAAGACATTCACCAAGTGGGTCAAAGCAGTGGAGAGACAATTAGGGGTTAATCTCCTGGCTGTACAAACCGACAGAGGGGGGGAATTCTTATCTAACCAGATGAAACGTTGGCTGGAGAACAAGGGCATTGCCCACCGTCTGACGAACCCGGCAACGCCCCGAGAAAATGGGCATGGGGCTGTATTGCAGAATGTGATGTATTGCATGTTAGAGGATGCACAACTGCCAATGACCTATTGGGCAGAAACCATACATGCAGCTGTTTTTTTGCAAAATAGGGTTTGGTGTAATACTGTGAAAAATGTGCCTTACAGGTTACTGTTGAACAAGACCCCAGATTTGAGTTCTTTAAAAGTCTTTGGGTCACGGGCTCGGGTTGGCATCCACTCCACGAGTAGCGGGGAGGGGGATGTCCGGGCAGAGAGCCTAATTTTTCTGGGCTACAAGCCAAGGGCCAGGCGTTATCGTTTCTGCAATAGCAAAAGCAAGATAACACTTAGTGAGAGTGCCCAGTTCAATGAAGAAAGCAGCTGGCCAAGGTTGCACTCCTTGCAGAAACAATTTGTCCTGCTGCCAAGTAGCGATAACGATGTTGGAGCGCAGCCCAGAACTCCAGCCCAGGAGGTGGCACCCAGTGGGGCTGGAGAAGGTGAGCCGAATGCTGGCACAGAGCCTGACGAGCAGAGTCAGGAGGCAGAGCCTCAAATGCAGGAACTGGAGGTAAAGTGTGAGAGTCAGGAGGTTCAACACCCAATTACAGGGGCAGAGCAACCAGCCCAGGAGGTGGGAACAGAGCAACCCGAAGAAGACAAAGCTGGTCCAAGCACAGGGCCACGGGTGTCTGCCAGGTCCACCAAAGGCCAACGTCCCGCTAGGTACAAGTGTCCCTATGTCACTCTGACTGTCAATCCAGACCCACCCGGATTTGAGGAAATGTTAAAAGAAAAGGCTAAGAAATGGAAAGCCTGGGTGGCAGAGTGCGAGGCAAGGGAGAAGGAGGCTGAAGCCAAGCGTCTGAAAGAGCTGGCTGAACAGGAACACGATGATGTGTTTTACAATCATGATGAGTTCCTGAACGAATTCCGGAAAGGGTTCCGAGCTACGTAAATATGAACTGTAATGTTGCTGGTGGACATGTATGTAAACTGTGTAAAGTGTTTTGGTGCACTGGGTTTAAATAGATTAGGAGGTGTGTTGGAGCAAGAATCTACATAAACCCAGTCTGACAGCTACAGTATGACAGCTGGTGATCTAGCTGCCAGGCTAGGTCACAGTGACCTGATCAGCAGACCGGCTTGAGCCGGCAGAAGCCAAGTGATGCAATCTGCTGAGTCAGCACGGCCAGGATTGGCTGCTTGGACTATATATGATCTGTGTGTGCATCACACAGGTCTCTCCCTGTGAGATGGTGGTTAGGCGAAGCACTTTGTCCGTGGAGGTGATATTGTATAGACTGCACAAGAGAGCACTTGTCGTGTATATATGTTAATACACCTTTTGGCACTAGTTGCACGTGTCTGCCTGATTTTCTTTCCTGAAGCCCTGTGTCGGGCAAGTCATCTCCCTCACTCTGCTACTCCCGCTCCGACAGTGTCAACGTGGCAGATGCGGTTCAATGTGGCCAAGTGCAAAGTAATGCACATTGGGGCCAAGAATCCCAGCTACAAATATAAGTTGATGGGGTGTGATCTGGCAGAGACTGACCAAGAGAGAGATCTTGGGGTCGTGGTAGATAACTCACTGAAAATGTCAAGACAGTGTGCGTTTGCAATAAAAAAGGCCAACGCCATGCTGGGAATTATTAGGAAGGGAATTGAAAACAAATCAGCCAGTATCATAATGCCCCTGTATAAATCGATGGTGCGGTCTCATTTGGAGTACTGTGTGCAGTTCTGGTCGCCGCACCTCAAAAAGGATATTATAGCATTGGAGAAAGTCCAGAGAAGGGCAACTAGAATGATTAAAGGGCTGGAGCACTTTCCCTATGAAGAAAGGTTGAAACGCTTGGGACTCTTTAGCTTGGAGAAACGTCGACTGCGGGGTGACATGATAGAGGTTTACAAGATAATGCATGAGATGGAGAAAGTAGAGAAAGAAGTACTTTTCTCCCTTTCTCACAATACAAGAACTCGTGGGCATTCAATGAAATTGCTGAGCAGACAGGTTAAAACGGATAAAAGGAAGTACTTCTTCACCCAAAGGGTGATTAACATGTGGAATTCACTGCCACAGGAGGTGGTGGCGGCCACAAGTATAGCCACCTTCAGGAGGGTTTAGATAAAAATATGGAGCACAGGTCCATCAGTGGCTATTAGCCACAGTGTATGTGTGTATATAAAATTTTTTGCCACTGTGTGACACAGAGTGTTGGACTGGATGGGCCGTTGGCCTGATCCAACATGGCTTCTCTTATGTTCTTATGCCATCCGGACCTGGTGACTTATTAGTTTTTAATTCATCAATCAGTTGTAGGGCCTCCAGTTGTAGGAGCTCTGCTCCGTGAGCTGCTGCCCAAACCGAGGCCTGATTCCAGGGACATTCATGGACTATCACAGTGAATTCTAACAGGAGTCCATGTCAACATCAGGAGGAGCCAGGAATTCTTGTGCTGTTTCTGCACTGCTGGGGAACCAGGAAATGCAAGACCTGTCCCTTTTTTGCAGATCACCTCCTGGACACAGAGCAGGGGTGGGATCTCGCAGTGGATCCTCCTGGAACTGCATATTCCTCTTGGCTCCTCTTGGATCCCAACAAATGATGTCCTGCATTTGAACGGATACCAGCTGTCCTGATCCTGGGCCTAATGAGGCCTACAGGTGCCAGAGGAGCCTGCCTAGGAGTTATTACGGAAAGCCTACATTTCCCAGGATCCCCTCTGTCCCTCTGACTGGGTGGCTGTCAAGGTTTTTTGGGGAAACTAGCCCAGAGAGGGGTGGGGTCTGGGAGGAGAGCATAAAAGGGGGCCAGGATTGGATCTCCAAGGGGTTTTTTGTTGGGGGGAGGCAAATTAAACAATGACGTTCCCTTATGGGCCATTCTGTCTTATGGTCTCATAGAATACAATGGACTCCATACCCAATTGGGCAGCCCCCCTCCATCGGCGCCCTGGGCAAGCACTCTGCCCCCTCCGCCAGATCTGGCCCTGAAAGGGGCAAACACAGACAGGGCTGCTCTTTCCTGCAATAATATGACAAGTCAACATAGGAGCAATTAGGGACTGTGTGCTTCTCAGTGTCAGTGACTCAAAGTGCAGGTGTGCTTAAGAGGCCTTGTCTGAAATCATCTTTTGCCTGAGCATTCAGGTACGCTTGACACTTGCACTACGCAATGCCACGTTACTTACATCGATGGGGTCTGAATTGTGGGGATCTGACCAGCAGCAAGATCTTGGAGTCGTGGCAAAGAACTCCCTGGAGAGGTGCCCGCAGTGTGAGAGGGCAACACAGAAGGCGAATGCTATGCTGGGGGCCTTATTCAGAGGGGGACTGAAAGCAAATCAGCTGCTGTCCTAATGCCCAATTCTGTGATGCGGCCGGCCTGGAATGCTGGGCACAGTTCTGCCCTCCACCCCTCAAGACAGATATTCAAGCCTTGGGGAAAGTGGGGGGGGGGGGGGACTTTGCCTGTTCAGGGGAGGGGCAGGAGGACTTTTGCCTCTGAAGTCCCGGGGGAGTGGGTGGGATCGAGGCACAGAGGAGCACCAATGAGAATTCAATCTCAGACAGCGTCATCTGTCTCCGGGCAGAAGCACAAGCAACTTCTCCAAGGGGAAGAAAGAAAAGGAAAGGTCCCCTGTGCAAGCACCAGTCGTTTCCGACTCTGGGGTGACGTTGCTTTCACAACGTTTTCACGGCAGGCTTTATACGGGGTGGTTTGCCATTACCTTCCCCAGTCCTCTACATTACCCTCCCCAGCAAACTGAGTCCTCATTTTATCGACCTCGGAAGGATGGAAGGCTGGGTCAACCTGGAGCCGGCTACCTGAAAACCCAGCTTCCACCGGGAATCGAACTCAGGTTGTAAGCAGAGCTTAGGACTGCAGTACTGCAGCTTTACCTCTCTGCGCCACGGGGCTCTCTTTTCCAAGGGGAAGGTGATTTCTAACTGAGAAGATCAAGAGAAGGCAGAGAGGGAAATAATTGTCTTTGTGCCTGTATGCTGAGGGGGTCAATTTCAGAGCCCCCTTTCCCTCTCCTGCCCCCATTCTTTCTCCTAGGCAGTCCCTCCTGCAGTCATGAACCCCTCCCAACCCCAACCCCCTTTTGGACAACTGGGGGGGGGGGGGCTCGGACCCTCTCTTCTGATTATGATGATTTAAAACAATCCTGAAGAGGCAGCGGGGGGGGGGGAGGGGATCTTTCTCAGTTTTGCTGAAGGGGGCAACAAACAAAACCCTGCACCCCACTTTCCACCCCAGGGGTGACCCCAGGCGGCTTCCCTCCTCCTCCTCCTGTTTTATCGCAACAACACCCCTGAGAGGTAGGCCAGGCCGAGAGAGAGAGAGAGCAACTTGCCCAAGGTTACCCAGGGAGCCTCCAGGGCAGAGGAGGGACTGGAACAGAGGGGGCGCGGGGGTCCATAACCTTCTCCTGATCCGCCCTCATGGCTGCCCGGGGAGTGCCTGCCAGGGGCTGTTCGGGGCTGGCGGCTTCTGGCTTCTTTCCCCCTGGGCTCCAGTGGCAGGGAGTTCCAGGGGATGGGCTGTGGCCAGTGGGACAAAGCTAGCGTGTGGTGTCAAGGTTAAGAGCTGCCGACTCTGATTTCGAGAACCGGGCTTGATCTCCTCCTCCTCCTCCACAGGCAGCCTGCTGGGTGCCCTTGGGCCAGTCCCAGTTCTCTCAGGACTCTCTCAGCCCCTCCCCCCCTCAGAAAGTGCCTGTCGTGGGGAGAGGAAGGGAAGGCTAAGGGAGAAACAAGCAGGGCATTAAAAAAAACCAAGTCATTCATCATGATCTGCTTGGCAGGCAGAAGGTTCAATCTATCTTCAGCTCCAAAGATCCGGAGGGGGGTGACGGGAAAGACCCCCGCCTGAGACCCCGGAGAGCCGCTGCCCGTCTGAGCAGACGGGATTCACCTGTGTTGGACTGAGGGTCTGTTTCAGAGGGAGGAGAAGAGGGAGGAGAGAAGGAAACGCCAGTTTGGGTCCCCTCTGGGGAGAAACGGGGGGAATGAAGTGAGTCCAGTCCCTGCCAGGGCAAGAGGGAGGACTCTGCAGCCCCTCCCCGGGGCCAGAAAGAGGGTCCTCCCTCCCATGGTGAGGGGGAGGGGCTCATCTCTCCAAGCCCCCCTGCTCCACTTAGGGGGGGCTCATTTTCCCTCCCCCTCCATAGATCAGGGGGGGGGGGCAGCAGTCTCTCCAAGCCCCGCACATTCTTCCCTTCCCCTTCCCCCAAAAAGAGATCTGCTTACGGGGCGTGCGGAGTCTCCTCTCTGATCCGAGGACCCCCAGGGGTGGCCCCAGCGCCACCAACAGCATCCCCAGCAGAATCAGGCCGTGCCCCATGGCTGCCCCACGGAAACCCCACTTGCAGCTTTGCTTGCAAACTTCGTCTGTCCCCTGCAGGAGGGGGGGGGGGGACTTTTGCCCCGAAGTCCTGGGGGGGGCAGCTACAAAAGAGCACCAATGAGCATTCCCTCTGTGGCAGCGTCATCAGTCTCCGGGCAGAAGCAGCCACAGCTAGTCCTGTTTGGGAAGATAGCTTTTTTATCCAAAGCTTCCAAAGAAGGCAGAGAGCGGCTATTCTGGGGCTCCCCCTCGCTCCCGGGGAGACTCAGCTCAGTCGAGGACAGCCCCCCTAAAGGCTCCGCAAACAAACGAGAAATGGCTTCCAAAGTGACAGGACGGGTGTGTTAAATCCAAGGTGTTAAATGGTTTTCTATATAAAAGACCAACACTTCTATATAAAAGACCAACACTATATAAAAGACCAACACAACACAACAGTGTTGTGACCAACACTGAAGTCCTCAAGCGGGCAGAGGTTACCAGCATCGAGGCACTGCTGTTGAAGACGCAGCTGCGCTGGGCAGGGCATATTTCTAGGATGGAAAACCACCGCCTTCCCAAGATTGCCCTGTATGGCGAACTCTCCACCGGCCATCGAAATAGAGGGGCACCAAAGAAGAGGTACAAGGACTCCTTGAAGAAATCCCTTAGCACCTGTCACATCAACCATCACCAGTGGTCTGACCTAGCCTCAGATCGCAAAGCATGGAGGCACACCATCCACCAGGCTGTCTCTTCCTTTGAGAACACACGCATAGCTGGTCTTGAGGACAAAAGGAGATTGAGGAAGAATCGCACTGCTACAGGACCAACCCTAAATCAGACTTTTCCCTGCAGCCGCTGTGGCCGGACCTGCCTGTCCCACATTGGTCTTGTCAGCCACCAGCGAGCCTGCAGCAAACTTGGACTATTGCACCCTTCTTAAATCTTCGTTCGCGAAGCCAAGCCGAGAGAGAGATATAAAAGAAATGCCTTCTTTTTGACCCAGGTTTATGAGCAGTAGAATAATTAACAGGCAGTCTCGCATTCTGACACGTTCCTGTGTGATGGCTTCCCGCGCTCATGCAACCCAGATCAGAGGTTTTCTGAATGTGTTAATTTTACTGCTCTGCTTTGGTTTTTCACTTTGTACCTCTTGGCATTCCAAGCCCCTCCAGCTCTATGTGGCTCTGCTTACTGCCCCTCATTCATCGCCTGAAGAAGCGGGCAGGCACACGAAAGCTTCCCTTCTGAATAAAGCTAAGTTGGTCTTAAAGGTGCAGTCAACTCCTCTTCTGTTCTACGACTTCGGACCAACACTGCTGCCCGGTTGGATCTCTAGAACAAACGTTTATCATGATCAACCCAGCAGCTTTAGGAGGAAAGAGGAAACGGAAGGGTAATGTCTGTGAAGGGGGCGACATTTGAAGGGGCGGGGTCTTCGGGGTCCTTCGGGAAAAGCACGCGGAGCAAAGGCAAAGTTGAGCAAACAGCCTCCCATTAACGGGGTGGGGGGAGTTTCAAAGGGGAACTTAAGGAAGGGGGGACTGCTTCTTCCTTCCCCCTCAGCTCTTCTTCCGTGGGGCTGGTTCCTCCTCCTGCTACTCTGGGATGCTTCCTCTGTCCTGGGGGGCTACAAAGAAATGAGGGGCTTTCCCCCACACAAACACATTTAAGCTTCGGGCCTTCCCTCTCCTCGTTGGGGCGGGACTGAGGAGCGACCCTGGAGGCTGCCAAGAGCTGAGCTGCAGCTTTAGAATCAGTGTGGGAAGGGGCCCTAGAGGCCATCTAGTCCAGCCCCTGCTCAATGCAGGGTCAGCCTAGAGTATCCCTGACAAGAGTTGGTCCAGCCGCTGCTTCAAGACTGCCACGGAGGGAAATCCCCCGTTTCTAAAGTGCGAACGAGAGTCTTAATCCACGCAACTACTACCGCTGCGAGGATCGCATATGCAAGGTATTGGAAGGTATCACGAACTCCCCCCAAAAGAAGAATTTGTAAAAAAATTGTTGGAAACAGCTGAAATGGATTTCCTTCCAACAAAATTCTCTGAAGGGAATTTCAGCCAATGTAAAGAGGTATGGCAACCTATGGATGACTGGTTGGATATGTAGGACCTGTTGCAACGCGAGAGAGGGGTGAGAACAAAGGGAAATGATGATGAAGAAGAAGATATTGGATTTATATCCCGCCCTCCACTCCAAAGAGTCTCAGAGTGGCTCACAATCTCCTTTCCTTTCCTCCCCCATAACAGACACCCTGTGAGGTGGGTGGGGCTGAGAGGGCTCTCACAGCAGCTGCCCTTTCAAGGACAGAGTCTCAGAGTGGCCTACAATCTACTTTCCCTTCCTCCCCCACAACAGACACCCTGTGAGGTGGGTGGGGCTGAGAGGGCTCTCACAACAGCTGCCCTTTCAAGGACAGAGTCTCAGAGTGGCCTACAATCTACTTTCCCTTCCTCCCCCACAACAGACACCCTGTGAGGTGGGTGGGGCTGAGAGGGCTCTCACAGCAGCTGCCCTTTCAAGGACAGAGTCTCAGAGTGGCCTACAATCTACTTTCCCTTCCTCCCCCACAACAGACACCCTGTGAGGTGGGTGGGGCTGAGAGGGCTCTCACAGCAGCTGCCCTTTCAAGGACAGAGTCTCAGAGTGGCCTACAATCTACTTTCCCTTCCTCCCCCACAACAGACACCCTGTGAGGTGGGTGGGGCTGAGAGGGCTCTCACAACAGCTGCCCTTTCAAGGACAACTCCTGCGATAGCTATGGCTGACCCAAGGCCATGCTAGCAGCTGCATGTGGAGGAGTGGGGAATCAAACCCCATTCTGCTAGAATGGCCTTGGGTCAGCCAGAGCTCTCTTATCTGGGAGAATCGGGTTTGATTCCCCACTCCTCCACTTGCAGCTGCTGGAATGACCTTGGGTCAGCCATAGCTCTCTTATCTGGGAGAACCGGGTTTGATTCCCCTCTCCTCCACTTGCACCTGCTGGAATGGCCTTGGGTCAGCCATAGCTCTTTTTTCTGGGAGAACCGGGTTTGATTCCCCCTCCTCCACTTGCAGCTGCTGGCATGGCCTTGGGTCAGCCATAGCTCTGGCAGAGGTTGTCCTTGAAAGGGCAGCTGCTGTGAGAGCCCTCTCAGCCCCACCCACCTCACAGGGTGTCTGTTGTGGAGGAGGAAGGGAAAGGAGATTGTGATCCGCTCTGAGACTCTTCGGAGTGGAGGGCGGGATATAAATCCAATATCTTCTTCTTACTATAAATTGGGTTTTTTCCCCCTAATATCCAGCTGGTAGATTCCTGCCTTTAATTTAAACCCCTTATGAGGCGTCCTTTCCTCTGCTTCCAACAGGCTCCCTGGCCTCTTCCTGGAAGTGACAGCCCTTATAGAAAGCCCTCCTGTGTGTCCCCCCCCCCCACCCCAGCCTCCCCTTCTCCAGTCTGAACATCCCCTGGCCCCTCAGCCTTTCCTCCAAGGGCTTCTTGGTCTCCAGGCCCCTGGGCATCCTCTCGCTCCCCTCTGCACCTGCTCCATTCTGCCCACCCCCTTCTTGAAGGGAGGCCTCCGGAACACCACACAACACTCCGGGGGCGGCCTGAGCAAGGCAGCGTTCAGGGGAACGAGGCCATCTCGCGATCTGGATGTTCTGCCTCTGTTGATACACCCCAGGATGACATTAGCCTCTGTTGTCGCTGCATCACACCGGCTGCTCATATTTAACTGACGGTCCGCCCATACCGCTGGATCTTGTTCACACGCAGTGCCCGCCCCCCACCCCACCCCACCGTGGAGTTCCCCTCCAAGGCCAGCTTCCATCCAATGGGGCAGCTCCGCTGGTCTGGTCACTGAGGCTCTGGGGCCTCTTTCTTGGAGGGGGGAGGGAGCCAGTCTGGGCCTCGCAACTTGGATGTCCCCCCCCCCCACAACCCTCCTTCTGGTCCCTTGGGGGGAAAGGCAAGGCCATCAGGAGCCGCTGCCGGCCTGAGCGGGCGATACTGACTCCCCAGTGCAGAAGGAGACTTCAGGCGTCTCCTCGCCTATCTGCCGCTCGGGCTGCGTTCTGGGACTCTTCTACCCGGCAACAGACAGCTCAGCAGCAAGGCCTTTTTTTGATTGGTCGAGTCTTCCGCCGCCCGCTCTCTCCATCTGCCCCATGTTCGCCTCTGCCCCACCGCTGCCCCATTGCTGCCTGGCGCTCCCTCCGTAGTAGACTGGACACCCCCGCATCTGAGACGGCAACAGGAATGAGGGGCTTGGCCGGGTACCTGGGGCTGCTGCTGCCCCTCTTGGGTGGGCAACTGGTTTCGGGTAAGAGCCGCCACCAAAGAGGCCCCGCAAAAGTGCTTGTGGGGGGGAGGGAGAGAAAGAAAAAACCTGGCAGGGGAATGGCTGAAGGGGCAGGGAGGAGGAAGTGGGGAGGGGGAGACGTTGAGGGCTCAGAATCGCCCTCCCTTAGGAAATATTTGCAGGCTGGGAGTATTCTTCCTCGGACTTTTGTTTTGCCTTTGCACCAAATGTCCCCAGAGAGAAGCAAATGAGACACGTCTGTCGGGAGGTGAAGGAAGGAAATTTGAAGATCTGGTGGGGTTTTTATTGGGGGGGGAGTCTAGCCCCTGCCAGCTGCGGCCCCCTCCCTCTCCGGGCTCCTTGCCCCCCCCCCACTGCGGGCTGCAGCCCCCCCAAGGCCTGCGGGATGGGGGAGGCGCTCTCCTTTCCCCCGTCTGAGTCCTGAGATCCAGGTGCGAGTTCTGCCACTTTGGAGAGTTCGCTCAAAGTCCCTTCTCCTGCAGTGAAGGACGTGCCCTCCTCACTCAGAACCGAGTGGGACCCCCGCCCCCCCCCCACTGGCTGCAAAGGCGTGGTGGCGGCCAGGATCCTTCCCCTTTGCCCCCGAGGAGGAGAGCCCAGTCGCCTTCTTCACCCTCCTCTTCCTCTGGGATCCGGTGTCTTTCAGTAGAGCAGACTGCCCCTACCGGGATCGCAGCCTTTTTGGGAGGGAGCTTCCTTCCCACAGGGGGGTGGGCTTCAGGCCCAGGATCGGGGCAGGACTTCCGAGAGACACTGTGACCCCCATCCAGATCAAATCACCCCCCTCTGGAAGACAAAAAGAGGATTCACGTCATCCGTCCCCTTCGTGGGAGGCATAACTCAGCAGAAAATAAACGAGGCGCTGCAAAACTGGCCACCAGTTTCAGGGGGGCGGGGTGGGAGTTCCAGGGACAGAAAGAAATAGAAGCGAAGTTTGCAACAGAAGTGAAGTTTGCAGAGGGCTCGCGGTCTTAGGCTGCGATCGGGGGGAGGCCCAGGTTCGAATTCCCACTCTGCCGTGGAAGCTCGCTGGTTGACCTGGAGCCAGTCAGGGACTCTCAGCCTGCCCCTGTTGTGAAAGAAAAGGGAGGGGAACTGTGTGAGCTACTCTGGGGCCCCCTCCCCCTTGGGGAGGAAGGTGAGACACCAACAAACTCCAACTTCTCTTCCCCCTTTGCGACCACCGACTCAGGGCCAGATCTTTGGGGGGGGGGGGCAGAAGGGGTGCTTGCCCCCGGTGCTTACAGAGGGGGGCGCCAAATTGTGTATGGAGTCCATTGCATTCTATGGGACCATAAATTTTGCCCTCCACCCTCAAAAAACATGTAGATCCGGACCTTCACAGACTGGCTGATGGACTTTTATTATCAAGTATGTAAAGAGTGGAGAGAGCCCCGTGGCGCAGAATGGTCACCTGCGGTACTGCACCCCAAGCTCTGCTCTCACAACCTGAGATGATGTGACGTCATGATGTGACGTCACCCCATGGGTCGGAAATCAGGTGCTTGCGCAGGGGACTGCCTTTACCTTTTTATGTAAAGAGTGGAAGGGGGAAACACCCTCTGAGCACTTTGATAGAACAGCAGAACTGTATCCACAGAAGTCTAGCGTCCAGATCACGTGATGTGATGGTATCGCTTGACTCTGCTCTGGGAAGACATCACCTGGAGTCTTGTGTTCAGTTTTGGGCACCACATTTTAAGAAGGATATAGACAAGCTGGAACGGGTCCAGAGGAGGGCGACGAAGATGGTGAGGGGTCTGGAGACCGAGTCCTGTGAGGAAAGGTTGAAGGAGCTGGGATGTTTAGCCCGGAGAGGAGGCGTCTGAGAGGTGATAGGATCACCATCTTCAAGTCCTTGAAGGGCTGTCCTCTAGAGGATGGTGTGGATTTGTTTGCTGTGGCCCCAGAAGGTCGGACAAGAACCAATGGGTTGCAATTAAATCAAAAGAGTTTCCGGCTCAACGTTAGGAAGAACTTTCTGACTGTTAGAGTGATTCCTCAGTGGAACAGGCTTCCTCCTCGGGAGGTGGTGGGCTCTCCTTCCTTGGAGGTTTTTCAACAGAGGCTAGATGGCCATCTGACAGCAATGAGGATCCTGTGAATTTAGGGGGAGGTGTTTGCGAGTTTCCTGCATTGTGCAGGGGGTTGGACTAGATGACCCTGGAGGTCCCATCCAACTCTATAATTCCTGTTCGTTAGAACAATTCCTCAGTGGAACAGGCTTCCTCCTTGGGAGGTAGTGGGCTCTCCTTCCTTGGAGGTTTTTCAACAGAGGCTAGATGGCCGTTTGGCAGCAATGTGGATCCTGTGAATTTAGGGGGAGGTGTTGGTGAGTTTCCAGCATTGTGCAGGGGTTGGACTAGATAACCCTGGAGGTCCCATCCAACTCTATGATCCTATGAAATCTGGCACATGTGAAGGGCGGGGAGGCCCAGAGCATGGCTCAATCTCTCTGGCTCCCTCTCCCCCTCTCTCTCCTTACAGCGGAGGAGGTGCTGTCGCAGGTGGCCTTTGTGCAGCGGAGCCTGACCTCGGAGCAGGGGCCCAGTGAGTTCATGTTCGACTTTGACGGCGACGAGATCTTCCACGTGGACCTGGACCGCAAGGTGACCGTCTGGCGCCTCCCCCAGTTCTCGGAGTTCACCAGCTTCCAAGCGGAGGGTGCCCAGGGCAACATCGCGGTGCTCCGCTCCAACCTCGACATCCTCATGCGGCGGTCCAACAACACCCCGGTGGAGAACGGTACTGATGGGGGGGGCACAGTGGGAGGGAAAGGGGTGCAGGCAGGACCCCCTGCTGCAAAGGATGCCCCTAACCCCCACTCCTCCCTTCCTGACCAAAGTTCCATGAGGAGTCTGCCTGTCGCCCCCCTGCATGTTGCTCTGAGCCCTCTCTCTGTCTCCTCCTATGCATACAGTGGCGCCGAAGGTGATGGTGTACCCGGAGAAGCCAGCGGTGCTGGAGGAACCCAACGTGCTTATCTGCCGGGCTAACGGGTTCTCGCCCCCCGTAATCCGCATGACCTGGATGAAGAACGGGGAGGAGGTGAAGGCCACGGAGGAGACGGACTTCTACCCCAACACCGACAACTCTTTCCGCAAGTTCTCCTACCTGACCTTCGTCCCCAAAGCCGAGGACATCTATTACTGCCAGGTGGACCACTGGGGCCTTGCCCAGCCCCTCACCAAGGAGTGGAGTAAGAACCAGGGGGGCTGGGGAATCGGGGGGGGAGTCCTTTGTAGTAGTAGTAGAAGAAGAAGAAATTGGATTTATATCCCATCCTCCACTCCGAATCTCAGAGTTTCAGTGTGGCTCACAATCTCCTTTCCCTTCTTCCCCCACAACAGACACCCTGTGAGATGGGTAGGGCTGAGAGAGCTCTCCCAGAAGCTGCCCATTCAAGGACAGAGGCTCAGAGCGCCCTATAATCTCCTTTCCCTTCCTCTCCCACAACAGACACCCTGTGAGATGGGTGGGGCTGAGAGAGCTCTCCCAGAAGCTGCCCATTCAAGGACAGAGGCTCAGAGCGCCCTATAATCTCCTTTCCCTTCCTCTCCCACAACAGACACCCTGTGAGATGGGTGGGGCTGAGAGGGCTCTCCCAGAAGCTGCCCTTTCAAGGACAGAGGCTCAGAGCGCCCTACAATCTCCTTTCCCTTCTTCCCACACAACAGACACCCTGTGAGATGGGTGGGGCTGAGAGAGCTCTCCCAGAAGCTGCCCATTCAAGGACAGAGGCTCAGAGCGCCCTATAATCTCCTTTCCCTTCCTCCCCCACAACAGACACCCTGTGAGGTGGGTGGGGCTGAGAGAGCTCTCCCAGAAGCTGCCCTTTCAAGGACAGAGTCTCAGAGCTGCCTACAATCTCCTTTCCCTTCTTCCCCTACAACAGACACCCTGTGAGGAGCTCCTTTGCCTATTAGGCCACACCCCCTGCTGTAGCCAATCCTCCTGGAGTTTACAGTAGGCCCTGTACGAAGAGCCCTGTAAGCTCTTGGAGGATTGGCTGCATCAGGGAGGTGAGGCCTAATATGCAAAGGAGCTCCCGCTGCAAAAAAAGCCCCGATGACCACCATTTCCTTGGGCATGAAGGAAAGAGCCGCAAGAAGTCCTGATGCGGCCCTTCCTGCCCTCCTTCTCATGATCTGCCTTCCTGTCAGATGGCCATCTAGCCTCTGTTTAAGAACCTCCAAGGAAGGAGAGCCCACCACCTCCCAAGTTGGAAGCCTGTTCCACTGAGGAACCGCTCTAACGGTCAGGAATCATAGAGTTGGAAGGCACCTCCAGGGTCATCAAGTCCAACCCCCTGCACAATGCAGGAAACTCACAAACACTTCCCCCTAAATTCACAGGATATTCATTGCTGTCAGATGGCCATCCAGCCTCTGTTTAAAAACCTCCAAGGAAGGAGAGCCCACCACCTCCCAAGGAGGAAGCCTGTTCCACTGAGGAACCACTCTAATGGTCAGGAATCCTAAAGTGGAAAGGGACCTCCAGGGTCCTCTAGTCCAACCCCTGCACAATGCAGGAAACTCACAAACACCTCCCCCTAAATTCACAGGATCTTCATTGCTGTCAGAGGGTCATCTAGCCTTTGTTTAAAAACCTCCCAGGAAGTAGAGCCCGCCACCTCCTGAGGAGGAAGCCTCTTCCACTGAGGAACCGCTCTTGTCAGGAAGTTCTTCCTAAGTCTCTTTCCTGTCTCAGATGCCAACATGCCAGAGCCCCTCCCGGAGACAGCAGAGAACGTGGTGTGTGGCCTCGGCCTGGCTGTGGGCATCGTGGGCATCATCGTGGGCACCGTCCTTGTCATCAAGAGCCGGCAGAAGAAGGAGGACAACTTCCGCAGGGGGCCCATGTGAGTCCCACGACAGCTGCCAGGCCCAATGATCGGGGTGGGGTGGGGTCTCATGCTGCCAAGTGGGGGGGGGGGGACACGTCTCTTTGTGAGTGAGGGGGGCCAGAAGTGGGTGAGGAATGTGGATGGTAAGGGGAGGGGGCTGGAAAGAAGAGCCCTGCCTTACACGCAAGGGAGGGGGAAAGGGTTTTCAAAGCCATACCGGAAATGTGAACATATGAACCTATGAAGCTGTCTTATACTGAATCAGACCCTCGGTCTATCAAAGTCAGTGCTGTCTACTCAGACTGGCAGCGGCTCTCCAGGGTCTCCAGCGGAGGTTTTCACGCCTACTTGCCTGGACCCTTTTTAGTTGGAGATGCTGGGGACTGAACCTGGGACCTTCTGCTTCCCAAGCAGATGCTCTGCCACTGAGCCACCATCCCTCCCCAAAAAGCCCTGAAAGTCAGTATTGCCTACTCAGACTGGCAGCAGCTCTCCAGGGTCTCCAGCGGAGGTTCTTCACGCCTACTTGCCTGGATCCTTTTTAGTTGGAGATGCCGGGGATTGAACCTGGGACCTTCTGCTTACCAAGCAGATGCTCTACCCAGCCCCATGCATGGCTCTCCAGGGTCTCAAGCTGAGGTTCTTTACGCCTACTTGCCTGGACCCTTTTTAGTTGGAGATGCCGGGGATTGAACCTGGGACCTTCTGCTTACCAAGCAGATGCTCTACCCAGCCCCATGCATGGCTCTCCAGGGTCTCAAGCTGAGGTTTTTCACACCTACTTGCCTGGACGCTTTTTAGTTGGAGATGCCGGGGATTGAACCTGGGACTTTCTGCTTACCAAGCAGATGCTCTACCCAGCCCCATTCATGGCTCTCCAGGGTCTCAAGCTGAGGTCTTTCACACCTACTTGCCTGGACCCTTTTTAGTTGGAGATGCCGGGGATTGAACCTGAGACCTTCTGCTTACCAAGCAGATGCTCTACCCCTGAGCCACCGTCCCTCACCTAAATGTAATGTGTAAATGTAATGTAATGTGTAATGGGGGGCGTGGTGGCTCTGGGACTATGAGATGCTCCAGGGGGGTTCCTCTTTGGGGAATGCCTTTACCCAGGTGCATTCTCTCACCTGTCCTGTTCTCCTTCCCTTGCAGGTAATCCAGGGTGGACGTGCCACTCCCTTCCTGTCGAGTTCTGCGTCTCTCTCTTTCCCGACCCGCCTCTTTGCTGCTCCTTGCTTGGCAAAGCCTTTCCTCCTTGGAAGGGAACTTTCAGATGGGGGGGAGGGATTGCCTGATCCCCAGCAGCCTTTAACATGACTCCTCCCACCGTTATGGGGCCCACACTGAAAAGGCCCTGCAGGGGCCCAGCTCTGTGGCCAACCAGGAAGGGGTGAGAGAGTGCCTCCCCTCAGCGGTGCCCCCCAAGAGAACCCCTCCCCACAACTGCTGTGAGCTGCAGCCTCCCAAAAGGGGCTCACCTTAACATTAATGGCCTAGTAGTTCTCCCTTCCTGATACTCCAGCGCTTCTTTCCTCCTTCCTGCCCCCTGAGACATTCCATTATGGGAGGTGGGGCTGGGGAAGGCTAGCAGTGAGAAGCAGTCTCTCCCTCCCCACTTGCCTTTTTGAATTGTGGTGGTGGGGGGAAATAAATCCAAATAAATGGTGACCCGGTGATGAAATAAACTTAGCGCGTTATAGCTGTTTGGCCTTTGCTTATGTCAAAACATCTTCAATAAGCCGTCTGCTAATTTGCTGTTCGCCTGCATAGAGGCATCGGGCTATAGAAATTAACTGCTAACGTCCATTCCGATGTGTCTGAGGAAGAGTGCTTGCACAAGAGAAAGCTCAAACCTGGAATAAAACTTCGTGGGTCTTAAAAGTGCCTGACTGGACTCAGCCTTTGTTCTACCGCTTCAGACCAACAGGAGCAGGAAATCCATTGTACAGATTCAGGGGTGGTGGTTGTGGTGCTTGGGGTGTGGATTTTGCTGTAGAAAGTCTACAAAACACCCCCCTCCTGTCAGAACTGATCCCCTCGACTGATGAAGTGGGCTTAGAGAGCACGCGAAAGCTTACGTTCTAAATAAAACTTGGTTGGTCTTCAAGGTGACACTTGGCTCCTGCTTTGTTTCCCCTCTCTTTGCGTGAGAAATAAATGGGTCAGGCAATTTGACCAAATTCTGCTGCATTTTTCTGCAGGCTCAGCTGCAGGAGCGACACAAAGAAAATGAGGATCCCGTGAATTTAGGGGGAGGTGTTGTGAGTTTCCTGCATTGTGCAGGGGGTTGGACTAGATGACCCTGGACGTCCCTTCCAACTCTAAGATTCTAGGTTTTTAAACAGAGACTAGATGGCCATCTGACAGCAATGGAGATCCTGTGAATTTAGGGGGAGGTGTTGTGAGTTTCCTGCATTGTGCAGGGGGTTGGACTAGATGACCCTGGAGGTCCCTTCCAACTCTGTGATTCTAGGATTCTATCCTGTGAATTTAGGGGGAGATGTTTGTGAGTTCCTTGCATTGTGCAGGGGGTTGGACTAGATGACCCTGGAGGTCCCTTCCAATTCTATGATTCCTGACCATTAGAGCGATTCCTCAGTGGAACAGGCTTCCTCCTTGGGAGGTGGTGGGCTCTCCTTCCTTGGAGGTTTTTCAACAGAGACTAGATGGCCATCTGACAGCAACGGAGACCCTGTGAATTTAGGGGGAGGTGTTTGTGGGTTTCCTGCATTGTGCAGGGGGTTGGACTAGATGACCCTAGAGGTCCCTTCCAACTCTATGATTCTATGACCTTCCCAGGCCCTTTCTGCCAATGGTTGTGTCTCCACAGGGCAGGAACCCAGAGGGCTGAGCGGCTACAACATAGAACAAACTATAACTATTTATTGCAAAGTGCCCAGGAACAACAGATTAACAAGGACACTGGTTGAATCTAGGTAAAAAACAAAGAGGTCATGGGTGTATAACATCTTTTCCATGAAGGCTTTGGGTACGGCAACAAATATAAGTTCCGCACACAACAACAACCACTAGACGGAACGCGTTTTTGGCCCCGAGGGCCTTCTTCAGGGGTCTATATGATAATAGCAATAACACACACACAGGAAAGGAAAAAGGAAAGGTCCCCTGTGCAAGCACCAGTCGTTTCCGACTCTGGGGTGACGCTGCTTTCACAACGTTTTCACGGCAGACTTTTTACGGGGTGGTTTGCCATTGCCTTCCCCAGTCATCTCCACTTCACCCCCAGCAAGCTGGGGACTCCTTTAACCCACTTCGGAAGGATGGAAGGCTGAGTCAACCTGGAGCCGGTGACTCGAATCCAGCTTCCGCTGGGACCTGAGCAGAGGGCTCCGACTGCAGTACTGCAGCTTTATCACTCTGCACCACGGGGCCCTGTAAGCATGGGGAGAAAGGACAGGAAAAGGAAAGGTCCCCTGTGCAAGCACCAGTCGTTTCTGATTCTGGGGTGATGTTGCTTTTATGACATTTTCAAGGCAGACTTTTTACACGGTGGTTTGCCCTTGCCTTCCCCAGTCATCTACACTTCCCCCCCAGCAAGCTGGGGACTCATTTGACTGACCTCGGAAGGGTGGAAGGCTGAGTCAACCTCGAGACGGCTACCTGAGCTTAGAACGACCTGAACACCCACAAAGGAAGTACAAAATCCCTGTTCCAGGCAAGGCGGAGAGCGTATGAATCAACGGAGCAGCGTAGCTTCAAATAATGAATCTTGTCAGTCAGGGGACCTGAAAGAGCAGCCCCCTCCCAGCTCTGGGGAGCTTTGCTGGGGGGTTCATGGTAGGAAAGATGATTTCCCCTCCCACCCCCCTCACCCCCAAGGAGGCTGGGAAACCTGCCCTGGCTCCTGTGAGACCCATTTCCTCAGGGAATGCTCCCACCACCCTCTCTTCAACTCCCCCCACCCTCCGCTACCACGTTCTCCTCCGGCTCCCCCACCTCCAGCTTCCCAACCCAGCAGCCATCTCTGGTCCAACTCCAGGAAACAGCCCCCCCCCAACCTAAAACTTTATCTGCTCCCCCCCACACCCGCACCTCAGCTGAAATGTTCTAGCTACAGGCCTGATGTATATATGCATTTGTAACGACTGGTAAGTTCCCTGTCGTCGTATCTGAGGAAGTGTGGCTGCCCAAGGAAGCTTAGACCTTGAATGAAGCTTTCTTGGGTCTTCGAGGTGCCTCACTGGACTTGAATTTTGTTCCGCGGACTGATCAGTATGTGATGCGGGGGTGGGATTCTAGCAGAAGCTCCTCTGCATATTAGGCCACTGTTATGTATGTGAATCTGGGTGTACCAAATGGTGTTCCTGCCTGGTTCATTGGAGCCTGATGGACTGAGCTTGGGGACGTATAAAATCAAAGAGTTGGAAGGGACCTCTACGGTCATCTATTCCAACCCCCTGCACAATGCAGGAAACTCACTGTTTAAAAACCTCCGAGGAAGGAGAGCCCACCACCTCCCAAGGAGGAAGCCTGTTCCACTGAGGAATCGCTCTAACAGTCAGGAAGTTCTTCCTAATGTTGAGCCGGAAACTCTTTTGATTTAATTTCAACCCACTGGTTCTGTTCCTACCTTCCGGGGCCACAGAAAACAATTCCACACCCTCCTCTAGATGACAGCCCTTCAAGTCCTTGAAGATGGTGATCCTATCACCTCTCAGCTTCCTCCTCTCCAGGCTAAACATTGCCAGTTCCTTCAACCTTTCCTCATAGGACTTGGTCTCCAGACCCCTCACCATCTTCGTCGCCCTCCTCTGGACCCGTTCCAGCTTGTCTAGATCCTTCTTAAATATGGTGCCCAAAACTGAACACAAGACTCCAGGTGAGGTCTTACCAGAGCAGAGTAAAGCGACACCATCACATCACGTGATCTGGACACTAGACTTCTGTTGATACAGCCCAAAATTGCATTTGCCTTTTTAGCCGCCCCATCACACTGTTGGCTCATGTTCAGCGTATGATCCACTAAGACCCCTAGATCCTTTCGCACATACTACTACTTAGGAACAATGGGCAGGAGGATCCAAATCCCAACTGCTCTGCTCCAATCACAAGCCCCCTGCTGGTTTGAATGACCCAATAACGTGCTAGCATGGGAACCCAGTGTTGTATATAGTTGGCTCCCATGGGTCCTGTTCACCAGTTCGGTTTGTGCGGTCTCCACCATGCTGTACCCAATAAAGAGCTTGTTATCTCTACTGCCTCTCCTCTTCAGTGCCTAAGAACCCATTATTATATTATAGCCACACACCCCTGATGCAGCCAATCCTCCAAGAGCTAACGAAGCTCTTTTTTGTAAGCTCTTGGAGCATTGTTTCCCATTCGCAGGGTCACAACCCGGCACTGGGCCACGGAAGCCTCACTACTGGGTCACAAGAAAAGCTAAAGCTAGCCCCACCCCCAGCAAAGCATGAGCTCTGCTCTGCTTCCCCCATTTCTCTGTTGTGCAGAGAAAAGCTAGACTTGAAGACTGACACAAGCTGCAAAGCCTGAGCTCCGTTTGGCTTCCTTCCTTCCCTCGTCTCTCTGTTGTGCAGACAAAAGCTAGACTTGATGACTGACACAGGCTGCAAAGCCTGAGCTCCGTTTGGCTTCCTTCCTTCCACCGTCTCTCTGTTGTGCAGACAAAAGCTAGACTTGAAGACTGACTCAGGCTGCAAAGCCTGAGCTCCGTTTGGTTTCCTTCCTTCCCCCATCTCTCTGTTGTGCAGAGAAAAGCTAGACTTGAAGACTGACACAGGCTGCAAAGCCTGAGCTCCGTTTGGCTTCCTTCCTTCCCCCGTCTCTCTGTTGTGCAGACAAAAGCTAGACTTGAAGACTGACACAAGCAGCAAAGTCTGAGCTCCATTTTCCTTCCTTCCTTCCCCCGTCTCTGTGACATAATTCCTGTCTCCTGGCTACACTCCCATATTTTAGCAGGCCACAAAGGAGAAGTGTCAAAATAACTGGGCCACGGGAAAAAACCGGTTTGGGAAACCCTGTCTTGGAGGATTCCGAGCTACATCAAGGGGGTGTGGCCCAATATGCAACGGAGCTCCTACTAGAATTCCACCCCTGATACGATGTCTGTGTCAGGGCTAGCTAGACGACGCAGGAGCAGAATGATCTGTGGCTGCCCTTTCTCTCTTGCTGAGACTAGCGCTATAGATCCGCGTGGGCAGCCATATTGGTTCGCAGCATTAGAACACCGTCTGAGTCCAGGAACACCTACAGAGCCACCAAACCCCGATTCTGGGTTGAAGCTTCCCTGTGACCTGCGTATGCCCAGGAAAGCTTAAGCCAGGAATAAAACTCTGCTGATCTGAAAAGTGTCCCAGAGCTCAGACTTCTTTCTGAAGGCAGGCTAGGACAGACACGGCTCAAATGCGGAACAAAGTTTGTCGCTGGGCTCGGACTTCGGTCCGCTGCTTCAGACCCACACAACGGCCCCACACCTGGGTCTCACAACTCAGATGTGGAGAAACAAAAATGTCAGAGAAATAAGACAACGGCATTGGATTTATATTCCGTCCTCCACTCTGAATCGCGGAGCCTTCTCTTCCAAAGGAGCTGTTTCCCCCGTGAGACCTGATCTCTGCTAGCTGGAGTTCACCTGTAATTCTTCTTGGAGATCTCCAGGCCCTGCCTGGAGTCTGGCACCCTCGGGGCCTTGCCATGAAGAGAGCACCTGATGCCCTGAGGAATGGGCTTATTTTTTGGGAGGGGGGGGGATTGCCTCTTTTAAAATTTCACCTGGTCTGGTTGGAGAACTTGCAGGCTGCCTTTGGGGGTTGGTGCAATGAAAAGGCCTCGCCTGGATTCTTGTTCTCTCGACTCTCTGGACCTTTCTTTGGGGCCAAGAAGATGCAGGTCAGCAATTTCCCCATCCCCTCCCCCCCCCCCCCCCCCCGTCCATGGAAGGGGGCCAGGGACTTCCCGGGACTGGCTTGTCACCTGATTCCCTGGAAGGTTTGGCTTTGGCAGGGACTTTCCATGAGTCAGAATGGGAGCCTTTTCAGCCAATCACCAGCTGCAAGACAGGCTGAGTCATCAGTTGCCAGGTAGAGGAGGCGCTGTGTTTGGCCTGAGCGTCTCTTGTTCTCTTCTGAAGCAATAGAAAAAAGCAGTAGACAAGTGGCACCTTTAAGACCAACTACGTTTTATTCAGAATGGAAGCTTTCCTATGCTCTTAAGCAGACTTCATCAGACCAAACGGGCATGGCAAGCAGCAATTCTTAATATAAGTGGGCAGTGAGTTGGTATCTAGAATCATGGGAATGTTTTTAGCAGATTGAAAGAATCACAAATAGGGATCTCTGTTTAAACAAACAAAGCCAGAATGTTACCTAGATTTATGGCACTTCGCACCTACAACAGCAGTCTGCTTTCTATCACCCTCCAGTGTTGTTCCAGCCCTGCTTTGTCCCAACACTAACAAACACAGCTTCCACTCAGAATAAAACTTTGTTGGTCTTAAAGGTGAAACTTGTCTACTGCTTTGTTCTTCTGCAGGTTCTGTCAGTCCTGTACTGCGGGGGGGGGGGGAGATGGAAACCCCCTCTGAGCCGTTTGGGCACTGGGCATCCCCCACCCCCTCCCCACCCCTTTCCTGGTCAAGGTTTTGCAAAATCTCTTGCATTTGGGGCTTTCGACGCCTTCCAGGTTTTTCTTTGGTGTGGTGGTTAACTGCACGGACTCTGGGAGAACCGGATTTGATTCCCCACTCCTCCACTTGCACCTGATAGAATGGCCTTGGGTCAGCCAGAGCTCTCTTATCTGGGAGAACCGGGTTTGATTCCCCACTCCTCCACTTGCACCTGAGAGAATGGCCTTGGGTCAGCCATAGCTCTCTTATCTGGGAGAACCGGGTTTGATTCCCCACTCCTCCACTTGCACCTGCTGGAATGGCCTTGGGTCAGCCAGAGCTCTCTTATCTGGGAGAACCGGGTTTGATTCCCCACTCCTCCACTTGCACCTGAGAGAATGGCCTTGGGTCAGCCATAGCTCTCTTATCTGGGAGAACCGGGTTTGATTCCCCTCTCCTCCACTTGCACCTGCTGGAATGGCCTTGGGTCAGCCATAGCTCTCTTATCTGGGAGAACCGGGTTTGATTCCCCACTCCTCCACTTGCACCTGAGAGAATGGCCTTAGGTCAGCCATAGCTCTCTTATCTGGGAGAACCGGGTTTGATTCCCCACTCCTCCACTTGCAGCTGCTGAAATGGTCTTGGGTCAGCCATAGCTCTCTTATCTGGGAGAACCAGGTTGGATTCCCCACTCCTCCACTTGCACCTGCTAGAATGGCATTGGGTCAGCCAGAGCTCTCTTATCTGGGAGAACCGGGTTGGATTCCCCACTCCTCCACTTGCACCTGCTGGAATAGCATTGGGTCAGCCAGAGCTCTCTTATCTGGAGGAACTGGGTTTGATTCCCCACTCCTTCACTTGCAGCTGTGGAAGGGCCTTAGGTCAGCCATAGCTCTCTTATCTGGGAGAACGGGGTTTAATTCTCCACTCCTCCACTTGCACCTGCTAGAATGGCATTGGGTCAGCCAGAGCTCTCTTATCTGGGAGAACCGGGTTTGATTCCCCACTCCTCCACTTGCACCTGAGAGAATGGCCTTAGGTCAGCCATAGCTCTCTTATCTGGGAGAACCGGGTTTGATTCCCCACTCCTCCACTTGCAGCTGCTGAAATGGTCTTGGGTCAGCCATAGCTCTCTTATCTGGGAGAACCGGGTTTGATTCCCCACTCCTCCACTTGCACCTGCTGGAATGGCCTTGGGTCAGCCAGAGCTCTCTTATCTGGGAGAACCGGGTTTGATTCCCCACTCCTCCACTTGCACCTGAGAGAATGGCCTTGGGTCAGCCATAGCTCTCTTATCTGGGAGAACCGGGTTTGATTCCCCTCTCCTCCACTTGCACCTGCTGGAATGGCCTTGGGTCAGCCATAGCTCTCTTATCTGGGAGAACCGGGTTTGATTCCCCACTCCTCCACTTGCACCTGAGAGAATGGCCTTAGGTCAGCCATAGCTCTCTTATCTGGGAGAACCGGGTTTGATTCCCCACTCCTCCACTTGCAGCTGCTGAAATGGTCTTGGGTCAGCCAGAGCTCTCTTATCTGGGAGAACCGGGTTGGATTCCCCACTCCTCCACTTGCACCTGCTGGAATAGCATTGGGTCAGCCAGAGCTCTCTTATCTGGAGGAACTGGGTTTGATTCCGCACTTCTCCGCTTGCAGCTGCTGGAATGGCCTTGGGTCAGCCAGAGCTCTCTTATCTGGGAGAACCGGGTTTGATTCCCCACTCCTCCACTTGCAGCTGCTGGGATGGCCTTGGGTCAGCCAGAGCTCTCTTATCTGGGAGAATCGGGTTTGATTCCCCACTGCTCCACTTGCACCTGCTGGAATGGCCTTGGGTCAGCCATAGCTCTCTTATCTGGGAGAATGGGGCTTGATTCCCCACTCCTCCACTTGCACTTGCTGGAATGGCCTTGGGTCAGCCATAGCTCTCTTATCTGGGAGAACTGGGTTTGATTCCGCACTTCTCCGCCTGCACCTGCTGGAGTGGCCTTGGGTCAGTAGTAGCTCTTGCAGAGTTTTCCTTGAAAGGACGGCTGCTGGGAGAGCTCTCTCAGCCCCACAGTGGCCAACCTTTCTGAAGTCTCTTCACAAGGCCCAAACTCCCTCAGGCTCCACTTCCCCTCAAATCTACAGGAATTTTCTACCCCAAAGTTGGCACCTCGCAATCCTAAGATGCTTCAGGCCAGGGGCCCTCTGTGAAAGCCAGAGGCAGGAAAACAACCTGCCAGACGATACATAAATAACTGAACTCCACAGCACACCTTGAAGTCTCCCTCCTCTTGTGAGACTTTGGAGGGGAGGCCATCCCCTCACACACACACACACACACACACACACACACCTCTCCAGCAGAACCGGGGAAGGTGTTTTGCGGGCTGAGGCAAATTCAAATCCATCATGGCTAGGGTTGCCAATCCCCAGGTGGGGGCAGGGGTTCCCCCGGTTTGGAGACCCCCCCCCCCCCGCTTCAGGGTCGTCAGAAAGCAGGGGGAGGGGAGGGAAATGTCTGCTGGGAACTTTGTTATTCCCTATGGAGATTTATTCCCATAGAAAACCATGGAGAATTGATCCGCAGGTATCTGGGGCTCAAGGGGGGGCCCCTGTTTTTTGGGATAGAAGCACCAAATTTACAGTATAGCATCTAGTGCCTCTCCCCAAAATACCCCCCAAGTTTCAAAAAGATTGGACCAGGGGGTCCAATTCTATGAGCCTTAAAAGAAGGTGCCCTTATCCTTCATTATTTCCAATGGAAGGAAGGAATCGAAAAGGTGTGCCGTCCCTTTAAATGTGATGGCCAGAACTCCCTTTGGAGTTCAATTATGCTTGTCACAGCCTTGATCTTGGCTCCACCCCAAAGTCTCCTGGTTCCACCCCCAAAGTACCCAGATATTTCTTGAATTGGACATGGCAACCTATTCATGCCTCATGTTGTCTAGAGCCCCAGAAACCCCTCCCCCACTCCATTATCTTGGACAGTGCTTTTTCATGGTTTGTAGCTGATATTTTTTACTTCCTCATCCTTCTAATTGTGTCTGTGTCTCTGGGGAGAATGAAGAAGAAGAGGTTGGGTTTCTACCCCGCCCTTCACTTGTAGTCTCAGAACAGCTTACAGTTTGCTTTCCCTTCCTCGCCCCACAACTGATGCCCTGTGAGGTCAGTGGGGCTGAGAAAACAGAAACTGCCTCAGGGTCCCCCAGCTGGCTGTATATGGGAAGGCCTCGGCCTCTCTGCTCTGTTACTGGCCCTCCAGAGGAACTGGCTGGCCACTGTGTGAGACACGAGACTGGACTAGATGGACACAGCAGGGCTCTTCTGATGTTCTTCTCAGGGGAAGGCCTCAGCCTCTCTGCCATGTTGTTGGCCCTCCAGAGGAACTGGTTGGCCCCTGTGTGAGACAGGAAGCTGGACTAGATGGACCCTCCCAGGTCTGATCCAGCAGGGCTCTTCTAATGTTCTTCTCAGGGGAAGGCCTCAGCCTCTCTGCCCTGTTGTTGGCCCTCCAGAGGAACTGGTTGGCCCCTGTGTGAAACAGGAGGCTGGACTAGATGGACCCTCCCTGGTCTGACCCAGCAGGGCTCTTCTGATGTTCTTCTCAGGGGAAGGCCTCGGCCTCTCTGCCCTGTTGTTGGCCCTCCAGAGGAACTGGTTGGCCCCTGTGTGAAACAGGAGGCTGGACTAGATGGACCCTCCCTGGTCTGACCCAGCAGGGCTCTTCTGATGTTCTTCTCAGGGGAAGGCCTCAGCCTCTCTGCTCTGTTGTTGGCCATCCAGAGGAACTGGCTGGCCACTGTGTGAGACAGGAACCTGGACTAGATGGACCCTCTCTGGTCTGACCCAGCAGGGCTCTTCTGATGTTCTTCTCAGGGGAAGGCCTCAGCCTCTCTGCCCTGTTGTTGGCCATCCAGAGGAACTGGTTGGCCCCTGTTTGAGACAGAAGGCTGGACTAGATGGACCCTCCCTGGTCTGACCCAGCAGGGCTCTTCTGAGGTTCTTCTCAGGGGAAGGCCTCAGCTTCTCTGCCCTGTTGTTGGCCATCCAGAGGAACTGGTTGGCCCCTGTGTGAGACAGGAGGCTGGACTAGATGGACCCTCCCTGGTCTGACCCAGCAGGGCTCTTCTGAGGTTCTTCTCAGGGGAAAGCCTCGGCCTCTCTGCCCTGTTGTTGGCTCTCCAGAGGAACTGGCTGGCCACTGTGTGAGACAGGAGGCTGGACTAGATGGACCCTCACTGGTCTGACCCAGCAGGGCTCTTCTGAGTTCTCCCAGATTCAACTTAGTCACCCAGATTAAAGTTGGCCACTCTGAACTACTACTCCAAATGTGGAAATTCTTCCAAGCTTCTAGTTATATCAAAATGTAACCAGAGTCTATTCTGTACTATAAAGTAAGAGTCAATTTGCACCTTTAAGACCAATTTAGTCTGATGAAGTGTGCTTAGAGCTTTGTTGGTCTTAAAGGTGCTTCTTGACTCCTACTTTGTTATTTAAGTACACAGATATGCATTGTTATACCCATTAATAAGATACTCTAATGTGTGCATTTATCCTATATCTTGCCTTTATGTATATTTTAATAGTTTGAAACTCTTAAAAACCAAGGGAAGTGGAAGTTCTGCCCCAAAAGTGAACAGAAGGCTGAGTTATATTAAGATGAGGAGACATGAAGCTTTAGGACAACGAGGCAAACCCACAAACCTCCAGGCCCCGATGACATAGAACTGAGAGTTTTTAACACACTCAAATGTGAAGTCGTTCCTCTGCCAACAAATATATGTAACTTATCAATAAAATTCGCCTCACGATCCAAGAACAGGAAAGCAGCAAAAGTTAGGAATATAAGGGCATTGCTGGGTCAGATCAATGGTCCCCTTAGTCCAGCGTCCTGCCCCACACAGTGACCAACCAGTTCCTCTGGAGGTCCAGCAACAGGGCAGGGAGTCCGAGGCCTTCCCCTGAGAAGAACCTCCGAAGAGCCCTGCTGGGTCAGACCAGGGAGGGTCCATCTAGTCCAGCTTCCTGTCTCACACAGTGGCCAGCCAGTTCCTCTGGAGGGCCAACAACAGGGCAGAGAGGCTGAGGCCTTCCCCTGAGAAGAACATCAGGAGAGCCCTGCTGGGTCAGACCAGGGAGGATCCATCTAGCCCAGCCTCCTGTCTCACACAGTGGCCAGCCAGTTCCCCTGGAGGGCCAACAACAGGGCAGGGAGTCCGAGGCCTTCCCCTGAGAAGAACTTCAGAAGAGCCCTGCTGCGTCAGACCAGGGAGGGGCCATCTACTCCAGCCTCCTGCCTCACACAGTGGCCGACCAGTTGCTCTGGAGGGCCAACAACAGGGCAGAGAGGCCGAGGACTTCCCCTGAGAAGAACCTCAGAAGAGCCCGGCTGTGTCAGACCAGGGAGGGTCCATCTAGTCCAGCCTCCTGTCTCACACAGGGGCCAGCCAGTTCCTCTGGAGGGCCAACAACAGGGCAGAGAGGCTGAGGCCTTCCCATGAGAAGAACATCAAAAGAGCCCTGCTAGGTCAGACCAGTGAAGGTCCATTTAGCCCAGCCTCTTTTCTCACACAGGGGCTATCCTGTTCCTCTGGATGGCCAACAACAGGGCAGAGAGGCTGAGACCTTCCCCTGAGAAGAACCTCAGGAGAGCCCTGCTGGATCAGACCAGGGAGGGTCCATCTAGTCCAGCCTCTTGCCTCACACAGAGGCCAGCCAGTTCCTCTGGGTTAAGAGGATTGCTTCCCCCGTGTCCATCCAAAACTGCAGAACTGGACAAAGTATTCCAAATGAGGCCACACCAGAGATCTATCCGGGGGTTTTACTGTATCAGCTGTTTTATACTCAGTCCCTTTCCTAAGAATCCCTGACAGAGGGTTTGGCTTTTCCAGGGCTGCGGCCCCCTTTTTCTACCAGCCGTCAAAGAAGGCTTTTCGCTTTCACTTCCTGATCCTGAACCTCTTCCTTGTTTCTGTTTCTAATTGTCGTCGTGCACTTATAGAGCCACTTCTCCCTTGCGTTTTCACACAACAGAGCAGAACACTTTGACTTGCACTGTTCTTTTTGATGCACCTCATTCCAAAATGGTTTCATCCTGACCCGGAAGCCAGGGCCGTCTTAACAGCGTTATGGGCCCTGGGCAGAGCACTATCACACAGGGGCCAGCCAGTTCCTCTGGAGGGCCAACAACAAGGCACAGAGGCCGAGGCCTTCCCCTGAGAAGAACCTCAGAAGAGCCAAGCTGGGTCAGACCAGGGAGGGTCCATCTAGTCCAGCCTCCTGTCTCACCCAGTGGCTAGTCAGTTCCTCTGGAGGGCCAACAACAGGGCAGAGAGGCCGAGGCCTTCCCCTGAGAAGAACATCTGAAGAGCCCTGTTAGATCAGACCAGGGAGGGTCCATCTAGTCCAGCCTCCTGTCTCACACAGTGGCCAGCCAGTTCCTCTGGAGGGCCAGCAACAGGGCAGAGAGGCCGAGTCCTTCCCCTGAGAAGAACCTCAGAAGAACCCTGCTGGATCAGACCAGGGAGGGTCCATCTAGTCCAGCCTCCCGTCTCACACAGTGGCCAGCCAGTTCCTCTGGAGGGCCAGCAACAGGGCAGAGAGGCCGAGTCCTTCCCCTGAGAAGAACCTCAGAAGAACCCTGCTGGATCAGACCAGGGAGGGTCCATCTAGTCCAGCATCCCGTCTCACACAGTGGCCAGCCAGTTCCTCTGGAGGGCCAACAACAGGGCATGGAGGCCGAGGCCTTCATAAGAACATCAGTAGAGCCCTGCTGGATCAGACCAGGGAGGGTCCATCTAGTCCAGCCTCCTGTCTCACACAGTGGCCAGCCAGTTCCTCTGGAGGGCCAACAACAGGGCAGGGAGGCCAAGGCCTTCCCCTGAGAAGAACATCAGTAGAGCCCTGCTGGGTCAGATCAGTGAAGGTCCATTTAGTCCAGTCTCTTTTCTCACACAGGGGCCAGCCAGTTTCTCTGGAGGGTCAACAACAGGACAAAGAGGCTGAGGTTTTACCCTGAGAAGAACATCAGAAGAGCCCTGCTGGATCAGACCAGGGAGGGTCCATCTAGTCCAGCCTCCTGTCTCACACAGTGGCCAGCCAGTTCCTCTGGAGGGCCAACAACAGGGCAGAGAGGCCGAGGCCTTCCCCTGAGAAGAACACCAGAAGAACCCTGCTGGTCAGACCAGTGAGGGTCCATCTAGTCCAGCCTCCTGCCTCACACAGTGGCCAACCAGTTCCTCTGGAGGGCCAACAACAGGGCAGAGAGTCCGAGGCCTTCCCCTGAGAAGAACATCAGAAGAACCCTGCTGGGTCAGACCAGTGAGGGTCCACCTAGTCCAGCCTCCTGCCTCACCCAGAGATCTATCCTGGGGTTTTACTGCATCAGCTGTTTTATTCTCAGTTCCTTTCCTAAGAATCCCTGACAGAGTTTGGGTTTTTCATTTATTTATTTATTTAAATTTCTATCCCGCCCTCTGCGCAAGTGAACTCAGGGCGGTTGACAACATTCATTTTTACAGATTAAAACCAATAAAAGATCATTACAATTTAATTTTTTTTAAAGAACATTTCATTTCATGGTTCTGTATGGCTACAATATAATATAAGCGGTGATCACGTAGTACTCTATGTGATGTCGGGTGGCAGCTCTCTCCCGGTTAGATCTCAAAGGCCTGTCGAAATAGTTCGGACTTACAGGCCCTGCGGAAAGTAGAGAGATCCCGCAGGGCCCTTACGGCCTCCGGGAGAGCGTTCCACAGTTCTGGTGCTGCCACCGAGAAGACCCTAGCTCGCGTCAGCCGCAACCTAGCTTCCTTTGGTCCAGAGATGGACAATAGATTTTTTGTCCCTGAACGCAGTGCTCTCTGGGGAACATGTGGAGAAAGGCAATCCTGCAGATAGACAGGCCGCTGACCATAGAGGACTTTAAAGGTCAATACCAACATCTTGAAACAGATTCGGAACACAATAGGTATAAAAATGTAAATGGACGATAAAATTAAATATATATTTATTTTATTGGCACTTCCAACAAAATCCGTGTTGAAGCATTAAAAACATGCTGTGCAGCAGCAACTAATCAACATGGCAAACATTTGAACAATCCACGAGGCTTGAAAAACACAATAATACTCAGTAAACCGTACAGATTAGATGTCGCAGTACGAAATTACTACGAATTTCTTATTACAGCAAGCGTTTGTGGCATTTCTTAGCAGAGAATTGCTTTATTATTGGCTTGAAGTCAATGGCCTTCAGGACCTCTGTATAGGTCTACAAGACTACATTCAATGTTTTCTCAACTTGCAGAAATAAAAAGCTTATCTATTCATAAATTCACAAACGATCTTTAGCTTGGAGAAACGTCGACTGCGGGGTGAAATGATAGAGGTTTGCAAGATTATGCATGGGATGGCCTGATCCAACATGGCTTCTTTTATGTTCTTATGTGACACAGAGTGTTGGACTGGATGGGCCACTGGCCTGGTCCAACATGGCCAGATAAGAGAGCAAGTGGAGGAGTAGGGAATCAAACCCGGTTTTCCCAGATAAGAGAGCTTGGCTGACCAAAGGCCATTCCAGCAGCTGCAAGTGGAGGAGTGGGGAATCAAACCCGGTTTTCCCAGATAAGAGAGCTTGGCTGACCCAAGGCCATTCCAGCAGCTGCAAGTGGAGAAGTGGGGAATCAATCCCGGTTCTCCCAGATAAGAGAGCTCTGGCTGACCCAAGGCCATTCCAGCAGCTGCAAGTGGAGGAGTGGAGAATCAAACCTGGTTCTCCCAGATAAAAGTACGCACACTTAACCATAAAAACCAAACTGGCACCCAACTAAAAGGTTAAAACGCTTGGGGCTCTTTAGCTTGGAGACACGTGGGATGTGGGATGACATGATAGAGGTTTACAAGATTCTGTCTGGGATACAGAAGGTGGACAAAGAAGTACTTTTCTCCCTTTCTCACAATACAAGAACTCGTGGGCATTCGATGAAATTGCTGAGCAGTCGGGTTAGAACGGATAAAAGGAAGTCCTTCTTCACCCAAAGGGGGATTAACACGTGGAATTCACTGCCACAGGAAGTGGTGGCGGCTACAAGCATAGCCAGCTTCAAGAGGGGATTGAATCAGCATCTGGAGCAGAGGCCCATCAGTGGTTATTAGCGTATTGTTGGAACTCTCTGTCTGGGGCAGAGATGCTCCGTATTCTGGGTGCTTGGGGGGCACAGTGGGAGGGCTTCTAGTGTCCTGGCCCCACTGGTGGAACTCCTGATGTTTTTTTGGCCACTGTGTGACGCAGAGTGTTGGACTGGACGGGCCACTGGCCAGCAGGACCGGACCTCCATGTTTTTTGAGGGTGGGGGGGGGGGGCAAAATTAAAAAATGAAGTCCCTTATGGACCATTCTGTCTTATGGTCCCATAGAATACAATGGACTCCATACCCAATTTGGCGCCCCCCCTCCGTCCCAGGGCAAGCACCCCCCTGTGCCCCCCACCCCCCTAGATCCGGCCCTGCAGGCCAGATCCAACATGGCTTCTCTTCTGTTCTGTTCTCCTGTTTTGTTGGACAGCTCAGGGCCAAATACACGGAGTCCTCCTCCTTGGCTTTCTGGGGCCAGAGTCTGCCGGCAACTGGTGACGCTGCTTGGGCTCTGAGACCTCATTGGGCGAGGAGTGATGGCTGTTCCTTTCTCTGGAACCCCCCCCCCCCCGCGCCGCGGACTGGGGGATGGGGAACCAGTGGGGGGGGGGAGGGAAACCCCCCCAGTGGTCTGGTTGGTTCCTTCCTCCAGCGACTTCCACTTGCCCTTTCCTGCAAGTCCCCGGCGGCTCTGCGAAGGCTTCTGCCCCGATGCGCTTCCAAACCTGACCTGATGCTTCGCGGAGCAGCCAAGCGGGACCGCGTGAAGCCCCGCAGAAGCCCCGCAGGGAGGCGGGAGACGCTCACCTGAGCCGCGTCCCTTTTCCTGCCAGGAAGCGTCGCGGCGACGGTTGCCAACCTCCAGCTGGGGGCGGGGGATCCCCCGGTTTGGAGGCCCTCCTCCCCTTTCAGGGTCATCAGAAAGCGGGGGGGGGGAGGGGAGAGAAGGGGAATGTCTGCTGGGAGACCGATTCCCATAGAGGATAGTGGAGAATTGATCCCTGGGGCTCTAGGGGCTGTTGTATGAGGTAGAGACACCAAATTTTCAGCATAGCATCCAGTTCCTCTTCCCAAAAGACCCTCCAAGTTTCAAAAGGATTGGACCTGGGGGTCCAATTCTATGAGCCCCAAAAGAAGGTGCCACTACCCTTCATTATTTCCAGTGGAGGGAAGGCATTGAAAGGGTGTACGGTCCCTTGAAATGGGATGGCCAGAGCTCCCTTTGTGGTTCAATTATGCTTGTCACAACCTGGCTCCCGGCTCCACCCCCAAAGTCCACTGGCTCCGCCCCCAAAGTCCCCAGATACAGTATGTCACAGAAGTGAGTACACCCACTCACATTTTGTAAGTATTTAAGTATATCTTTTCATGTGACAACACAGAAGAAATGACCCTTGGCTACAATGTAAAGTAGTGAGTCTACAGCTTGAAAACAGTGTAAATGTGCTGTCCCCTCAAAATTACGCAACACACAGCCATTAATGTCTGAACCGCTGGCAACAAAAGTGAGTGCACCCCTAAGCAATGATGTCCATATGGGGCCCAAAGTGTCAATATTTTGTGTGGCCACCATTATTTTCCAGCACTGCCTTAACCCTCTTGGGCATAGAGTTCACCAGAGCTTCACAGGTTGCCACTGGAGTCCTCTTCCACTCCCCCATGACGACGTCACGTAGCTGGTGGATGTTAGAGACCTTGCGCACGTCCACCTTCCACTTCAGGATGCCCCACAGATGCTCAATAGGTCTGGAGATGTGCTTGGCCAGTCCATCACCTTTACCCTCAGCTTCTTTAGCAAGGCAGTGGTCATTTTGGAGGTATGTTTGGGGTCATTATCATGTCAGAATACTGACCTGCAGCCCAGTCTCTGAAGGGAGGAGATCATGCTCTGCTTCAGTATGCCACAGTAGGTGTTGGCATTCATGGTTCCCTCAATGAACTGTAGCTCCCAGTGCCGGCAGCACTCCTGCAGCCCCAGATCACGACATTCCCACCACCGTGCTTGACTGTAGGCAAGACACACTTGTCTTTGTACTCCTCACCTCCTCACTCTGTGTCACATAAGAACATAAGAGAAGCCCTGTTGGATCAGGCCAATGGCCCATCCAGTCCAATACTCTGTACATAAGAGAAGCCCTGTTGGATCAGGCCAGTGGCCCCTCCAGTCCAACACTCTGTGTCACATAAGAACATAGGAGAAGCCCTGTTGGATCAGGCCAGTGGCCCATCCAGTCCAACACTCTGTGTCACATAAGAACATAAGAGAAGCCATGTTGGATCAGGCCATTGGCCCATCCAGTCCAACACTCTGTGTCACATAAGAACATAAGAGAAGCCATGTTGGATCAGGCCAGTGGCCCATCCAGTCCAACACTCTGTGTCACATAAGAACATAAGAGAAGCCCTGTTGGATCAGGCCAGTGGCCCCTCCAGTCCAAAACTCTGTGTCACATAAGAACATAAGAGAAGCCATGTGGGATTAGGCCAATGGCCCATCCAGTCCAATACTCTGTACATAAGAGAAGCCCTGTTGGATCAGGCCAGTGGCCCCTCCAGTCCAACACTCTGTGTCACATAAGAACATAGGAGAAGCCCTGTTGGATCAGGCCAGTGGCCCATCCAGTCCAACACTCTGTGTCACATAAGAACATAAGAGAAGCCATGTTGGATCAGGCCATTGGCCCATCCAGTCCAACACTCTGTGTCACATAAGAACATAAGAGAAGCCCTGTTGGATCAGGCCAGTGGCCCCTCCAGTCCAAAACTCTGTGTCACATAAGAACATAAGAGAAGCCCTGTTGGATCAGGCCAATGGCCCATCCAGTCCAATACTCTGTACATAAGAGAAGCCCTGTTGGATCAGGCCAGTGGCCCCTCCAGTCCAACACTCTGTGTCACGTAAGAACATAAGAGAAGCCCTGTTGGATCAGGCCAGTGGCCCCTCCAGTCCAACACTCTGTGTCACATAAGAACATAGGAGAAGCCCTGTTGGATCAGGCCAGTGGCCCATCCAGTCCAACACTCTGTGTCACATAAGAACATAAGAGAAGCCATGTTGGATCAGGCCATTGGCCCATCCAGTCCAACACTCTGTGTCACATAAGAACATAAGAGAAGCCCTGTTGGATCAGGCCAGTGGCCCCTCCAGTCCAAAACTCTGTGTCACATAAGAACATAAGAGAAGCCCTGTTGGATCAGGCCAATGGCCCATCCAGTCCAATTCTCTGTACATAAGAGAAGCCCTGTTGGATCAGGCCAGTGGCCCCTCCAGTCCAACACTCTGTGTCACATAAGAACATAGGAGAAGCCCTGTTGGATCAGGCCAGTGGCCCATCCAGTCCAACACTCTGTGTCACATAAGAACATAAGAGAAGCCATGTTGGATCAGGCCATTGGCCCATCCAGTCCAACACTCTGTGTCACAGAAGAACATAAGAGAAGCCATGTTGGATCAGGCCAATGGCCCCTCCAGTCCAACACTCTGCGTCACATAAGAACATAAGAGAAGCCCTGTTGGATCAGGCCAGTGGCCCCTCCAGTCCAACACTCTGTGTCACATAAGAACATAAGAGAAGCCCTGTTGGATCAGGCCAGTGGCCCCTCCAGTTCAACACTCTGTGTTTCATAAGAACAGAAGAGAAGCCCTGTTGGATCAGGCCAATGGCCCCTCCAGTCCAACACTCTGTGTCACATAAGAACATAAGAGAAGCCCTGTTGGATCAGGCCAGTGGCCCCTCCAGTTCAACACTCTGTGTCACGTAAGAACAGAAGAGAAGCCCTGTTGGATCAGGCCAGTGGCCCCTCCAGTCCAACACTCTGTGTCACGTAAGAACATAAGAGAAGCCCTGTTGGTTCAGGCCAGTGGCCCCTCCAGTCCAACACTCTGTGTCACATAAGAACATAAGAGAAGCCATGTTGGATCAGGGCAGTGGCCCCTCCAGTCCATCACTCTGTGTCACATAAGAACATAAGAGAAGCCCTGTTGGATCAGGGCAGTGGCCCCTCCAGTCCAACACTCTGTGTCACATAAGAACATAAGAGAAGCCATGTTGGATCAGGCCAGTGGCCCCTCCAGTCCAACACTCTGTGTCACATAAGAGAAGCCATGTTGGATCAGGGCAGTGGCCCCTCCAGTCCATCACTCTGTGTCACATAAGAACATAAGAGAAGCCCTGTTGGATCAGGCCAATGGCCCCTCCGGTCCAACACTCTCTGTCACATAAGAACATAAGAGAAGCCATGTTGGATCAGGCCAGTGGCCCCTCCAGTCCAACACTCTGTGTCACATAAGAGAAGCCCTGTTGGATCAGGGCAGTGGCCCCTCCAGTCCATCACTCTGTGTCACATAAGAACATAAGAGAAGCCCTGTTGGATCAGGCCAATGGCCCCTCCTGTCCAACACTCTGTGTCACATAAGAACATAAGAGAAGCCATGTTGGATCAGGCCAGTGGCCCCTCCAGTCCAACACTCTGTGTCACATAAGAACATAAGAGAAGCCATGTTGGATCAGGCCAGTGGCCCCTCCAGTCCAACACTCTGTGTCACATAAGAACATAGGAGAAGCCCTATTGGATCAGGCCAGTGGCCCATCCAGTCCAACACTCTGTGTCACATAAGAACATAAGAGAAGCCATGTTGGATCAGGCCATTGGCCCATCCAGTCCAACACTCTGTGTCACAGAAGAACATAAGAGAAGCCATGTTGGATCAGGCCAATGGCCCCTCCAGTCCAACACTCTGTGTCACATAAGAACATAAGAGAAGCCCTGTTGGATCAGGCCAGTGGCCCCTCCAGTCCAACACTCTGTGTCACATAAGAACATAAGAGAAGCCCTGTTGGATCAGGCCAGTGGCCCCTCCAGTTCAACACTCTGTGTTTCATAAGAACAGAAGAGAAGCCCTGTTGGATCAGGCCAATGGCCCCTCCAGTCCAACACTCTGTGTCACAGAAGAACATAAGAGAAGCCCTGTTGGATCAGGCCAGTGGCCCCTCCAGTTCAACACTCTGTGTCACGTAAGAACAGAAGAGAAGCCCTGTTGGATCAGGCCAGTGGCCCCTCCAGTCCAACACTCTGTGTCACGTAAGAACATAAGAGAAGCCCTGTTGGTTCAGGCCAGTGGCCCCTCCAGTCCAACACTCTGTGTCACATAAGAACATAAGAGAAGCCATGTTGGATCAGGCCAGTGGCCCCTCCAGTCCATCACTCTGTGTCACATAAGAACATAAGAGAAGCCCTGTTGGATCAGGGCAGTGGCCCCTCCAGTCCATCACTCTGTGTCACAGAAGAACATAAGAGAAGCCATGTTGGATCAGGGCAGTGGCCCCTCCAGTCCATCACTCTGTGTCACATAAGAACATAAGAGAAGCCCTGTTGGATCAGGGCAGTGGCCCCTCCAGTCCAACACTCTGTGTCACATAAGAACATAAGAGAAGCCATGTTGGATCAGGCCAGTGGCCCCTCCAGTCCATCACTCTGTGTCACATAAGAACATAAGAGAAGCCATGTTGGATCAGGCCAATGGCCCCTCCAGTCCATCACTCTGTGTCACATAAGAACATAAGAGAAGCCGTGTTGGATCAGGCCAGTGGCCCATCCAGTCCAACACTCTGTGTCACATAAGAACATAAGAGAAGCCCTGTTGGATCAGGCCAATGGCCCATCCAGTCCAATACTCTGTACATAAGAGAAGCCCTGTTGGATCAGGCCAGTGGCCCCTCCAGTCCAACACTCTGTGTCACATAAGAACATAGGAGAAGCCCTGTTGGATCAGGCCAGTGGCCCATCCAGTCCAACACTCTGTGTCACATAAGAACATAAGAGAAGCCATGTTGGATCAGGCCATTGGCCCATCCAGTCCAACACTCTGTGTCACATAAGAACATAAGAGAAGCCATGTTGGATCAGGCCAGTGGCCCATCCAGTCCAACACTCTGTGTCACATAAGAACATAAGAGAAGCCCTGTTGGATCAGGCCAGTGGCCCCTCCAATCCAAAACTCTGTGTCACATAAGAACATAAGAGAAGCCATGTGGGATTAGGCCAATGGCCCATCCAGTCCAATACTCTGTACATAAGAGAAGCCCTGTTGGATCAGGCCAGTGGCCCCTCCAGTCCAACACTCTGTGTCACGTAAGAACATAGGAGAAGCCCTGTTGGATCAGGCCAGTGGCCCATCCAGTCCAACACTCTGTGTCACATAAGAACATAAGAGAAGCCATGTTGGATCAGGCCATTGGCCCATCCAGTCCAACACTCTGTGTCACATAAGAACATAAGAGAAGCCCTGTTGGATCAGGCCAGTGGCCCCTCCAGTCCAAAACTCTGTGTCACATAAGAACATAAGAGAAGCCCTGTTGGATCAGGCCAATGGCCCATCCAGTCCAATACTCTGTACATAAGAGAAGCCCTGTTGGATCAGGCCAGTGGCCCCTCCAGTCCAACACTCTGTGTCACGTAAGAACATAAGAGAAGCCCTGTTGGATCAGGCCAGTGGCCCCTCCAGTCCAACACTCTGTGTCACATAAGAACATAGCAGAAGCCCTGTTGGATCAGGCCAGTGGCCCATCCAGTCCAACACTCTGTGTCACATAAGAACATAAGAGAAGCCATGTTGGATCAGGCCATTGGCCCATCCAGTCCAACACTCTGTGTCACATAAGAACATAAGAGAAGCCCTGTTGGATCAGGCCAGTGGCCCCTCCAGTCCAAAACTCTGTGTCACATAAGAACATAAGAGAAGCCCTGTTGGATCAGGCCAATGGCCCATCCAGTCCAATTCTCTGTACATAAGAGAAGCCCTGTTGGATCAGGCCAGTGGCCCCTCCAGTCCAACACTCTGTGTCACATAAGAACATAGGAGAAGCCCTGTTGGATCAGGCCAGTGGCCCATCCAGTCCAACACTCTGTGTCACATAAGAACATAAGAGAAGCCATGTTGGATCAGGCCATTGGCCCATCCAGTCCAACACTCTGTGTCACAGAAGAACATAAGAGAAGCCATGTTGGATCAGGCCAATGGCCCCTCCAGTCCAACACTCTGTGTCACATAAGAACATAAGAGAAGCCCTGTTGGATCAGGCCAGTGGCCCCTCCAGTCCAACACTCTGTGTCACATAAGAACATAAGAGAAGCCCTGTTGGATCAGGCCAGTGGCCCCTCCAGTTCAACACTCTGTGTTTCATAAGAACAGAAGAGAAGCCCTGTTGGATCAGGCCAATGGCCCCTCCAGTCCAACACTCTGTGTCACATAAGAACATAAGAGAAGCCCTGTTGGATCAGGCCAGTGGCCCCTCCAGTTCAACACTCTGTGTCACGTAAGAACAGAAGAGAAGCCCTGTTGGATCAGGCCAGTGGCCCCTCCAGTCCAACACTCTGTGTCACGTAAGAACATAAGAGAAGCCCTGTTGGTTCAGGCCAGTGGCCCCTCCAGTCCAACACTCTGTGTCACATAAGAACATAAGAGAAGCCATGTTGGATCAGGGCAGTGGCCCCTCCAGTCCATCACTCTGTGTCACATAAGAACATAAGAGAAGCCCTGTTGGATCAGGGCAGTGGCCCCTCCAGTCCAACACTCTGTGTCACATAAGAACATAAGAGAAGCCATGTTGGATCAGGCCAGTGGCCCCTCCAGTCCAACACTCTGTGTCACATAAGAGAAGCCATGTTGGATCAGGGCAGTGGCCCCTCCAGTCCATCACTCTGTGTCACATAAGAACATAAGAGAAGCCCTGTTGGATCAGGCCAATGGCCCCTCCGGTCCAACACTCTGTGTCACATAAGAACATAAGAGAAGCCATGTTGGATCAGGCCAGTGGCCCCTCCAGTCCAACACTCTGTGTCACATAAGAGAAGCCCTGTTGGATCAGGGCAGTGGCCCCTCCAGTCCATCACTCTGTGTCACATAAGAACATAAGAGAAGCCATGTTGGATCAGGCCAATGGCCCCTCCGGTCCAACACTCTGTGTCACATAAGAACATAAGAGAAGCCATGTTGGATCAGGCCAGTGGCCCCTTCAGTCCAACACTCTGTGTCACATAAGAACATAAGAGAAGCCATGTTGGATCAGGCCAGTGGCCCCTCCAGTCCAACACTCTGTGTCACATAAGAACATAGGAGAAGCCCTATTGGATCAGGCCAGTGGCCCATCCAGTCCAACACTCTGTGTCACATAAGAACATAAGAGAAGCCCTGTTGGATCAGGCCAGTGGCCCCTCCAGTTCAACACTCTGTGTTTCATAAGAACAGAAGAGAAGCCCTGTTGGATCAGGCCAATGGCCCCTCCAGTCCAACACTCTGTGTCACATAAGAACATAAGAGAAGCCCTGTTGGATCAGGCCAGTGGCCCCTCCAGTTCAACACTCTGTGTCACGTAAGAACAGAAGAGAAGCCCTGTTGGATCAGGCCAGTGGCCCCTCCAGTCCAACACTCTGTGTCACGTAAGAACATAAGAGAAGCCCTGTTGGTTCAGGCCAGTGGCCCCTCCAGTCCAACACTCTGTGTCACATAAGAACATAAGAGAAGCCATGTTGGATCAGGGCAGTGGCCCCTCCAGTCCATCACTCTGTGTCACATAAGAACATAAGAGAAGCCCTGTTGGATCAGGGCAGTGGCCCCTCCAGTCCAACACTCTGTGTCACATAAGAACATAAGAGAAGCCATGTTGGATCAGGCCAGTGGCCCCTCCAGTCCAACACTCTGAGTCACATAAGAGAAGCCATGTTGGATCAGGGCAGTGGCCCCTCCAGTCCATCACTCTGTGTCACATAAGAACATAAGAGAAGCCCTGTTGGATCAGGCCAATGGCCCCTCCGGTCCAACACTCTGTGTCACATAAGAACATAAGAGAAGCCATGTTGGATCAGGCCAGTGGCCCCTCCAGTCCAACACTCTGTGTCACATAAGAGAAGCCCTGTTGGATCAGGGCAGTGGCCCCTCCAGTCCATCACTCTGTGTCACATAAGAACATAAGAGAAGCCATGTTGGATCAGGCCAATGGCCCCTCCGGTCCAACACTCTGTGTCACATAAGAACATAAGAGAAGCCATGTTGGATCAGGCCAGTGGCCCCTTCAGTCCAACACTCTGTGTCACATAAGAACATAAGAGAAGCCATGTTGGATCAGGCCAGTGGCCCCTCCAGTCCAACACTCTGTGTCACATAAGAACATAGGAGAAGCCCTATTGGATCAGGCCAGTGGCCCATCCAGTCCAACACTCTGTGTCACATAAGAACATAAGAGAAGCCATGTTGGATCAGGCCATTGGCCCATCCAGTCCAACACTCTGTGTCACAGAAGAACATAAGAGAAGCCATGTTGGATCAGGCCAATGGCCCCTCCAGTCCAACACTCTGTGTCACATAAGAACATAAGAGAAGCCCTGTTGGATCAGGCCAGTGGCCCCTCCAGTCCAACACTCTGTGTCACATAAGAACATAAGAGAAGCCCTGTTGGATCAGGCCAGTGGCCCCTCCAGTTCAACACTCTGTGTTTCATAAGAACAGAAGAGAAGCCCTGTTGGATCAGGCCAATGGCCCCTCCAGTCCAACACTCTGTGTCACATAAGAACATAAGAGAAGCCCTGTTGGATCAGGCCAGTGGCCCCTCCAGTTCAACACTCTGTGTCACGTAAGAACAGAAGAGAAGCCCTGTTGGATCAGGCCAGTGGCCCCTCCAGTCCAACACTCTGTGTCACGTAAGAACATAAGAGAAGCCCTGTTGGTTCAGGCCAGTGGCCCCTCCAGTCCAACACTCTGTGTCACATAAGAACATAAGAGAAGCCATGTTGGATCAGGCCAGTGGCCCCTCCAGTCCATCACTCTGTGTCACATAAGAACATAAGAGAAGCCCTGTTGGATCAGGGCAGTGGCCCCTCCAGTCCATCACTCTGTGTCACAGAAGAACATAAGAGAAGCCATGTTGGATCAGGGCAGTGGCCCCTCCAGTCCATCACTCTGTGTCACATAAGAACATAAGAGAAGCCCTGTTGGATCAGGGCAGTGGCCCCTCCAGTCCAACACTCTGTGTCACATAAGAACATAAGAGAAGCCATGTTGGATCAGGCCAGTGGCCCCTCCAGTCCATCACTCTGTGTCACATAAGAACATAAGAGAAGCCATGTTGGATCAGGCCAATGGCCCCTCCAGTCCATCACTCTGTGTCACATAAGAACATAAGAGAAGCCATGTTGGATCAGGCCAATGGCCCCTCCGGTCCAACACTCTGTGTCACATAAGAACATAAGAGAAGCCATGTTGGATCAGGCCAGTGGCCCCTCCAGTCCTGTATCTGGGGACGTTCGGGGTGGAGCCAGTGGACTTTGGGGGTGGAGCCGGGAGGTTGTGACAAGCATAATTGAACCACAAAGGGAGCTCTGGCCATCCCATTTCAAGGGACCACACACCTTTTCAATGCCTTCCCTCCACTGGAAATAATGAAGGATAGGGGCACCTTCTTTTGGGGCTCATAGAATTGGACCCCCTGGTCCAATCCTTTTGAAACTTGGAGGGTCTTTTGGGAAGAGGAACTGGATGCTATGCTGAAAATTTGGTGTCTCTACCTCATACAACAGCCCCTAGAGCCCCAGGGATCAATTCTCCACTATCCTCTATGGGAATCGGTCTCTCAGCAGACATTCCCCTTCTCTCCCCTCCCCCCCCCGCTTTCTGATGACCCTGAAAGGGGAGGAGGGCCTCCAAACCGGGGGATCCCCCGCCCCCAGCTGGAGGTTGGCAACCGTCGCCGCGACGCTTCCTGGCAGGAAAAGGGACGCGGCTCAGGTGAGCGTCTCCCCGCCTCCCTGCTGGGCTTCTGCGGGGCTTCACGCGGTCCCGCTTGGCTGCTCCGCGAAGCATCAGGTCAGGTTTGGAAGCGCATCGGGGCAGAAGCCTTCGCAGAGCCGCCGGGGACTTGCAGGAAAGGGCAAGTGGAAGTCGCTGGAGGAAGGAACCAACCAGACCACTGGGGGGGTTTCCCTCCCCCCCCCCACCGGTGCCCCATCCCCCAATCCGCGGCTCGGGGAGGGGGGTTTCCAGAGAAAGGAACAGCCCTCTTTCTCTGCCCAATCAGTTCCCAGAGCCCGAGTAGCGTCACCAGTTGCCGGCAGACTCTGACCCCAGAAAGCGAAGGAAGAGACCTCTGTGTAGTTGGCCCTGAGCTGTCCAACAAAACAGAAGAACAGAAGAGAAGCCATGTTGGATCTGGCCTGCAGGGCCGGATCTAGGGGGTTGGGTGGGCAGAGGGGGGTGCTTGCCCTGAGACGGAGGGGGGGGGTGCTAAATTGGGTATGGAGTCCATTGTATTCTATGGGACCATAAGACAGAATGGTCCATAAGGGACTTCATTTTTTAATTTTGCCCCACCCCCTCAAAAAACATGGAGGTCCGGTCCTGCTGGCCAGTGGCCCGTCCAGTCCAACACTCTGCGTCACACAGTGGCCAAAAAAACATCAGGAGGTCCAGCAGTGGGGCCAGGACACTAGAAGCCCTCCCACTGTGCCCCCCAAGCACCCAGAATACGGAGCATCCCTGCCCCAGACAGAGAGTTCCAGCAATACGCTAATAACCACTGATGGGCCTCTGCTCCAGATGCTGATCCAATCCCCTCTTGAAGCTGACTATGCTTGTAGCTGCCGCCACCTCCTGTGGCAGTGAATTCCACGTGTTAATCCCCCTTTGGGTGAAGAAGGACTTCCTTTTATCCGTTCTAACCGGACTGCTCAGCAATTTCATTGAATGCCCACGAGTTCTTGTAAAAGGTGGAGGAGTGGGGAATCAAACCCGGGAGAAAAGGAATTCTTTGTCCACCTTCTCTATCCCAGGCAGAATCTTGTAAACCTCTATCATGTCACCCTGCAATCGACGTCTCTCCAAGCTAAAGAGCCCTAAGCGTTTTAACCTTTCAGTTCGGTGTAGTGGTCAAGTGTGCGTACTTTTCTCTGGGAGAACCGGGTTTGATTCCCCACTCCTGCACTTGCAGCTGCTGGAATGGTCTTGGGTCAGCCAGAGCTCTCTTATCTGGGAGAACCCGGTTGGATTCCCCCACTTGCAGCTGCTGGAATGGCCTTGGGTCAGCCAGAGCTCTTATCTGGGAGAACCGGGTTGGATTCCCCACTCCTCCACTTTCACCTGCTGGAATGGCCTTGGGTCAGCCAGAGCTCTCTTATCTGGGAGAACTGGGTTGGATTCCCCACTCCTCCACTTGCAGCTGCTGGAATGGCCTTGGGTCAGCCAGAGCTCTCTTATCTGGCAGAACAGGGTTGGATTCCCCACTCCTCCACTTGCACCTCCTGGAATGGCCTTGGGTCAGCCAGAGCTCTCTTATCTGGGAGAACCGGGTTTGATTCCCCACTCCTCCACTTGCACCTGCTGGAATGGCCTTGGGTCAGCCAGAGCTCTCTTATCTGGGAGAACCGGGTTTGATTCCCCACTCCTCCACTTGCACCTGCTAGCATGGCCTTGGGTCAGCCATAGCTCTGGCAGAGGTTGTCCTGGAAAGGGCAGCTGCTGTGAGAGCCCTCTCAGCCCCACCCACCTCAAAGGGTGTCTGTTGTGGGGAGGAAGATAAAGGAGATTGAATCTCTTGTGTGGAGGGTGGAATATAAATCCTTCTTCTTCTGGAATATGTTCCAACCCTTTAATCATTCTAGTTGTCCTTTTCTGCACTTTTTCCAGTGCTATAATGTCTTTTTGGAGGTGACCAGTATTGTACACAGTAGCGGAAAGTCAGCCCGAAATTGTGCGGGGGGGGGGGGGAGGGAAGGAAACAGGGTTCCAGCCTTGCTCCTTCAGGCGCTAGCTTTCTACTTGCAGGGAGCGCGGAGGGCTTTGCTGCAGAGGCCCCATTCCAGAAACAGCACGGGTGCGCGCGCTCCCGCAACACCCCCTTTGCTTTCTGCCGCTGCAGCCTTTCTAACGATTTTGCGAAAAGAGAAGTTGTCGCCTTTCCAGGAATCGCTTGACCAGCTGGGCGGGGGCACAGAGAGACCCCCCCCCCTTCGGACAAGAGGCAGGACCCCCCCCCCCGCCTTGAAAAACTGCTTCCCTTTGGCTGGGCAGGCGGGGTAAGGGGGAAGGCGACAGAAGCGCTCGGGTTTCGCTTCCCCACGCCAGCCCGCCCCAAGCGGAGCACATCCAAAGTTTGGGGAAACGAAAGGGAGAAGCCGCTGGCCCCGATCCGAGGGGCTCTTGGGTGAAACCTCCCCCCAGAGCCACTCAGGACGCCCACCACCCCACACCCGAGCAGGAAGCGGGAGCCTCCCGGGGTGGGCGGGAGAACGCCAGGGCTGGCGGACGGGAGCCCAGGAACCCACGAAAGACGAGCTCCCCCCTCCTCCACACACACACAGACACACCCCGTGTAGGTTCTACAGACAGGCACCGAGACAGCTTTTCGGTCTGTTGTGGTAGATTTGGAGATCGAGCTGGGAAGACGTGGAGGGCTGAAGCCACAGAACAAAGTAGGAGTCCAGAAGCACTTTGAAGACCAACGAAGTTTGTTGTAGTGGTTAAGTGTGTGTACTCTTATCTGGGAGAACCGGGTTTGATTCCCCACTCCTCCACATACAGCTGCTGGAATGGCCTTGGGTCAGCCAGAGCTCTCTTATCTGGGAGAACCGGGTTTGATTCCCCACTCCTCCACTTGCAGCTGCTGGAATGGCCTTGGGTCAGCCAGAGCTCTCTTATCTGGGAGAACAGGGTTTGATTCCCCACTCCTCCACTTGCAGCTGCTGGAATGGCCTTGGGTCAGCCATAGCTCTCTTATCTGGGAGAACCGGGTTTGATTCCCCACTCCTCCACTTGCAGCTGCTGGAATGGCCTTGGGTCAGCCAGAGCTCTCTTATCTGGGAGAACCGGGTTGGATTCCCCACTCCTCCACTTGCAGCTGCTGGAATGGCCTTGGGGCAGCCAGACCTCTCTTATCTGGGGGAACAGGGTTGGATTCCCCACTCCTCCACTAGCACCTGCTGGAATGGCCTTGGGTCAGCCAGAGCTCTATTATCTGGGAGAACCAGGTTTGATTCCCCCCTCGTCCACTTGCAGCTCCTGGAATGGCCTTGGGTCAGCTGTAGCTCTCTTATCTGGGAGAACCGGGTTGGATTCCCCCCTCGTCCACTTGCAGCTGCTGGAATGGCCTTGGGTCAGCCATAGCTCTCTTATCTGGGAGAAACGGGTTTGATTCCCCCCTCGTCCGCTTGCAGCTGCTGGAATGGTCTTTGATCAGCCAGAGCTCTCTTATCTGGGAGAACCGGGTTTGATTCCCCACTCCTCCACTTGCAGCTGCTGGAATGTCCTTGGGTCAGCCAGAGCTCTCTTATCTGGGAGAACCGGGTTTGATTCCCCACTCCTGCTGGAATGGCCTTGGGTCAGCACTAGCTCTCTAGGAGTTGTCCTCGAAACGGCAGTTTCTGGAGGAGCTCTCTCAGCCCCACCCACCTCACAAGGTGTCTCTTGTGGGCGAGGAAGATATAGGAGATGGCGAGCCACTCTGAGATTAGGAGTGGAGGCCGGGATATAAAACCAATATCATCATCATCATCATCATCATCATCATCATCATCATCATCATCATCATCATCATCATCATCATCATCATCTTCACCTTCATCCTTTTTCTTCTTCTTCTTCTGGAATGTCAGCATCCATGACATTCCATTCATCAGACAATGGAATGGGGGTACAGTATAATGAGCAGAGCTACATATCGCTGGTGGGCACAAAGTTAGAATCCAATAGGAGAAATGTTGAAATAAGCAGACTGAAAGTGCACCGTTTGTGTGGCACAACAACAAAGGCAGTAAACAACACAGGAAGTAGACATGCCTAAGAAAACTCTGTCTTAATGGTGCTCGTGGATTCCGACTTCCTGGCAGATTTGTGTGGGAGAGCCGCGCTGTGCAGCTGCCACCCATCCTCTGGCCACCAGAGGGCAGCACTTTCCTGCATATCGACCAGCAAAGAGGGGATTTCCTCCAAAAAAGAGGCCAGCTGCAGCTTAAACCGCCTTAGGAAACGCAGCTCTGCTCCTCGACCTGCGTTGAAAGATCCCCCCGACTAACCCGTCTCCTCCTGAGACCCAAAAAGAACTTTCTCACCTCACCTGTTCTCTGAAGGTCCCAAAAGGCAAGGGAGCAACAGAGAGCCAGTCCGGTGTAGTGGTATAGTGTGCGGACTCTTATCTGGGAAAACCAGGTGTGATTCCTCACTGCTCCTCTTGCAGCTGCTGGAATGTCCTTAGGTCAGCCAGAGCTCTCTTATCTGGGAGAACCGGTTTGATTCCCCACTCCTCCCGTTGCAGCTGCTGGAATGGCCTTGGGTCAGACACAGCTCTCTTATCTGTGAAAACCCTGTTTGATTCCCCACTTCTCCCCTTGCAACTGCTGGAATGACTTTGGGTCAGCCATAGCTCTCTTATCTGGGAGAACCGGGTTGGATTCCCCACTTCTGCACTTGCAGCTGCTGTCATGGCCTTGGAGCTCTCTTACCTGGGAGAACTGGGTTTGATTCCCCACTCCTCCCTTTGCACCTGCTGGAATGGCCTTGGATCAGCCAGAGCTCTCTTATCTGGGAGAACTGGGTTTGATTCCCCACTCCTCCACTTGCACCTGCTGGAATGGCCTTGGGTCAGCCATAGCTCTCTTATCTGGGAGAACCAGGCTTGATTCCCCACACCTCCACTTGCAGCTGCTGGAATGGCCTTGAGTCAGCCATAGCTCTCTTATCTGGGAGAACCGGGTTTGATTCCCCTCTCCTCCACTTGCTGCTGCTTGAATGGCCTTGGGTCAGCCAGAGCTCTCTCATCTGGGAGAACTGGGTTGGATTCCCCACTCCTCCCCTTGCAGCTGCTGGAATGGCCTTGGGTCAGCCATATCGTGGAGAACCGGGTTTGATTCCCCTCTCCTCCACTTGCTCTTGCCGGAATGGCGTTGGGTCAGCCATAGCTCTCTTATCTGGGAGAAGCGGGTTTGATTCCCCACTCCTCCACTCGCAACTGCTGGAATGGCCTTGGGTCAGCCAGAGCTCTCTTATCTGGGAGAACCGGGTTTGATTTCCCACTCCTTCCCTTGCAGCTACTGGAATGGTCTTGGGTCAGCCAGAGCTCTCTTTTCTGGGAGAACCGGGTTTGATTCCCCATTGCCTTCCCCAGTCTTCTGCGCTTTCCCCCCCAGGAAGCTGGGGACTCCTTTGACTGACTTTGGAAGGATGGAAGGCTGAGTCAACCTGGAGGCAGCAACTTGAATCCAGCTTCCGCCGGGATCGAACTAGGGACCTGAGCAGAGGGCTCCAATTGCAGTACGGCAGCTTTACCACTCTGCGCCACGGGGCCGTGTAAGCATGGGGAGAAAGGAAAGGAAAGGTCCCCTGTGCAAGCACCAGTCGCTTCCGACTCTGGGGTGACGTTGCTTTCACAACGTTTTCACAGCAGACTTTTGACGGGGTGGTTTGCCATTGCCTTCCCCAGTCCTCTACACTTTCCCCTCAGCAAGCTGGGGACTCATTTTACTGACCTCAGAAGGATGGAAGGCTGAGTCAACCTCGAGCCGGCTAGCTGTAAACCCAGCTTCCGCCGGGGATCGAACTCAGGTCGTGAGCAAAGCTTAGGACTGCAGTACTGCAGCTTTACCACTGTGTGGCGCTGAGCTCAAGCCCTCTTCAGTTATTTTCATCGTGGGCAGTTCACCGAAGCAGTCACAGAAAAATTAGATTAACTGCTTTTAAACAGAGGTTAAAAGTTGAGATGGGCCTTCGTATCTTGCTGCATAACTCATAGGCCTAACTCATAGGCCCCTGACTGGGTCATCTGCACTTGCGTTGGTTATCTCATGGTTAGTCAAGCCCCATTCCGTTACACCTAAATAATAAGCACATGAGTAGGAGAGAACAGATTTACAGATAGATAAGATTGAAATCTTCTCTAAATTTTGCCTGGCTTTCTCTCTCCCTGGGGGTAAAGATAGAACTGGTTTTTTAGATGCCCTCTGGAATGGTAACTGTATCTGTTTTTTATTGTTTCTTTTGTTGTTCAGTCACACAGTCGAGTCCGACACTTTGCGACCCCGTGGACAAAGCCACGCCAGGCCCTCCTGTCTTCCACCATCCTCCAAAGTCTGCTCAAATTCGTGTTTGTTACATCGGTAATGCTGTCCAGCCATCTCATCTTTTGCCGTCCCCTTCTTCTTTGGCCTTCTGTCTTTCCCAGCATCAGGGTCTTCTCCAGGGAGGGCTCCCTTCTCATTGGGTGGCCAAAGTATTTGAGCTTCAGCTTCAGCATCTGACCTTCCAGGGAACAGTCTGGGTTGGACTGACTGATTGGATCTTCTTGCAGTCCAAGGGACTCTCAAGAGTCTTCTCCAGTGAGTGCTCCCTTTTCATTGGGTGGCCAAAGTATTTGCGCTTTAGCTTCAGCATCTGACCTTCCAGGGAACAGTCTGGGTGGATTTCCCTTAGGACTGACTGATTGGATCTTCTTGCAGTCCAAGGGACTCTCAGGAGTCTTCTCCAGCACCACATCTCAAAAGCATCTATTCTTCTGCGCTCGGCCTTCCTTAAGTCTCATAGCCATACATGACTACTGGGAATACCATGGCTTTGGCTATACAGACTATTGTTTCTAACTTGAATTAAATATGCTTCTACTTCTTCAAAGGCTGTACACTGCCCTGAGCCCCAAGCGTGGGGACGGCAGTTATGGAATTTATAAATATAAATAAATATGCACTATCTTGATAAGCAAATCAGATTTCTCCGGATGGAAATCTTAGAAATAAGATTAGATACCATTTCTGGGTGTAGAACTTCGGCCTTTTGATAATCCCTAAAAGAAGGTGGGGCCAAATTGGCTTAGGAGCCACCTGTGGCTCTTTCACACATATTGTGTGGCTCTCAAAGCCCCAACCGCCCCATTGGCCAGCGTGGAGAAGGCATTGATCTCTTTCAGTCACTTAGCCAAGCCAGCCAGTGGCTCGGACTGCATTTAAAGTTGCTTTCTTTCCACCTCCCTCCTCCATTTGCTCCCTGCCCTCAAACATCTGACATTTTATTTATTTATTCTTCGTATTTATATCCCGCCCTCCCCGCCGAAGCAGGCTCAGGACGGCTAACAACAATTAAACACCAAGCAATAAAACAGTGAGCAAGCAATTAAGATTAACAATCAATTACCAGTTAAACATTTAAAACAATTTAAAGCACTTTAAAATAATCTAAAACAATTTTTGGCGCTTAGAGTTGGTACCATACATTCAGCGATGTTGGGCATCTACTTAGACTGTAGTTTAGCTAAGGCAATCTTGCGTCTCTCAGACATTCCCAATCTTGCGGCTCTCAGACATCTGACATTTATTCTATGCACCTCTTACGGTAGGCAAGTTTGGCACCCCTGGCCTAAAAGCAGGGAGACAAAAAGCTGAAACCTAATTTGTTCTTTAAACTGTGACTTGTTATAGTACGATTAGGAATTTTGATCACTTCAGCATTCATCTTCAGTTCCTGGTAGAGTTAACTTTTATTTGCTTGCATTTTTTTCTACAAGGACATAAGAAGATCCCTAAAGACCAGACCAGTGAGGATCCATCTAATCCAGCAACCTCACAGAGAACATAAGAGAAGCCATGTTGGATCAGGCCAGTGGCCCATCCAGAACAACACTCCGTGTCACATAAGAACATAAGAGAAGCCATGTTGCATCAGGCCAGTGGCCCCTCCAGTCCAACACTCTGTGTCACATAAGAACAGAAGAGAAGCCATGTTGAATCAGGCCAGTGGCCCATCCAGACCAAGACTCCGTGTCACATAAGAACAGAAGAGAAGCCATGTTGAATCAGGCCAGTGGCCCATCCAGACCAACACTCCGTGTCACATAAGAACAGAAGAGAAGTCATGTTGAATCAGGCCAACGGCCCCTCCAGTCCAACACTCTGTGCCACATAAGAACAGAAGAGAAGCCATGTTGAATCAGGCCAGTGGCCCCTCCAGTCCAACACTCTGTGTCACAGAAGAACATAAGAGAAGCCATGTTGGATCAGGCCAGTGGCCCATCCAGTCCAACACTCTGTGTCACATAAGAACAGAAGAGAAGCCATGTTGAATCAGGCCAGTGGCCCATCCAGACCAAGACTCCGTGTCACATAAGAACAGAAGAGAAGCCCTGTTCGATCAGGCCAGTGGCCCATCCAGACCAACACTCCGTGTCACATAAGAACAGAAGAGAAGCCCTGTTCGATCAGGCCAGTGGCCCATCCAGACCAACACTCCGTGTCACATAAGAACAGAAGAGAAGCCCTGTTCGATCAGGCCAGTGGCCCATCCAGACCAACACTCCGTGTCACATAAGAACCTAAGAGAAGCCATGTTGGATCAGGCCAATGGCCCATCCAGTTCAACAGTCTGTGTCACATAAGAGAAGCCATGTTGGATCAGGCCAATGGCCCATCCAGTCCAACACTCTGAGTCACATAAGAACATAAGAGAAGCCATGTTGGATCAGGACAGTGGCCCATCCAGTCCAACACTGTTTCACATAAGAGAAGCCATGTTGGATCAGGCCAATGGCCCATCCAGTGCAACACTCTGTGTCACATAAGAACAGAAGAGAAGCCATGTTAGATCAGGCCAGTGGCCCCTCCATTCCAACACTCTGTTTCACATAAGAACATAAGAGGAGCCATGCTGGATCAGGCCAATGGCCCATCCAGTCCAACACTCTGTGTCACATAAGAACATAAGAGAAGCGATGTTGGATCAGGCCCATGGCCCCTCCAATCCAACACTCTGTATCACACAGTGGCAAAAAAAAAAAAAAAAGGAGGTTCATAAGTGGGACTAGAAGCCCTTCCACTTTGCCCCTCCCTCAAGCACCAAGAATACAGAGCATCACTGCCCCAGACAGTTCCAATAATATACTGTGGCTAATAGCCACTGATGGACCTCTGCTCCATATTTTTATCTAATCCCCTCTTTAAGCTGGCTATGCTTGCAGCCGCCACCACCACCTGTGGCAGTGAATTCCACACGTTAATCACCCTTTGGGTGAAGAAGGACTTCCTTTTATCCGTTCTAACTCGACTGCTCAGCTATTTCATTGAATGGCCACCAGCTCTTCTGGACGGTCAACCACTGGTCATAGAGGCTGAGGCCTTCCTGTGTTGTCATCTCCTGGCTCTGGGAAGCAAGAGGTTTAGTGCGTCTGAATACGGGGTTCCCCTCAGCCACCACAGCTAGTATTGATAGACATATCTTAAGAACGTGAGAGAAGCCATGTTAGATCCGATCCAACACTCTTGTGTCCCACAGCGGCCGAAAAAACCAGGTGCCATGGTTCTATCTCAGAGGTGTTTAAGAACATAAGAACATAAGAGAAGCCCTGTTGGATCAGGCCAGTGGCCCCTCCAGTCCAACACTCTGTGTCCCATAAGAACATAAGAGAAGCCCTGTTGGATCAGGCCAATGGCCCATCCAGTCCAACACTCTGTGTCACATAAGAACACAAGAGAAGCCCTGTTGGATCAGGCCAATGGCCCCTCCAGTCCAACACTCTGTGTCACATAAGAACATAAGAGAAGCCCTGTTGGATCAGGCCAGTGGCCCCTCCAGTCCAACACTCTGTGTCACATAAGAACATAAGAGAAGCCCTGTTGGATCAGGCCAGTGGCCCCTCCAGTCCAACACTCTGTGTCACATAAGAACACAAGAGAAGCCCTGTTGGATCAGGCCAATGGCCCCTCCAGTCCAACACTCTGTGTCACATAAGAACATAAGAGAAGCCCTGTTGGATGAGGCCAGTGGCCCATCCAGTCCAACACTCTGTGTCCCATAAGAACATAAGAGAAGCCCTGTTGGATCAGGCCAGTGGCCCCTCCAGTCCAACACTCTGTGTCACATAAGAACATAAGAGAAGCCATGTTTGATCAGGCCAATGGCCCATTCATTCCAACACTCTGTGTCACATAAGAACATAAGAGAAGCCCTGTTGGATCAGGCCAGTGGCCCCTCCAGTCCAACACTCTGTGGCACATAAGAGAAGCCATGTTGGATCAGGCCAGTGGCCCCTCCAGTCCAACACTCTGTGGCACATAAGAGAAGCCATGTTGGATCAGGCCAATGACCCCTCCAGTCCAACACTCTGTGTCACATAAGAACATAAGAGAAGCCATGTTTGATCAGGCCAATGGCCCATCCAGTCCAACACTCTGTGTCACATAAGAACATAAGAGAAGCCATGTTTGATCAGGCCAATGACCCCTCCAGTCCAACACTCTGTGTCACATAAGAACATAAGAGAAGCCCTGTTGGATCAGGCCAGTGGCCCATCCAGTCCAACACTCTGTGTCACATAAGAGAAGCCATGTTGGATCAGGCCAATGACCCCTCCAGTCCAACACTCTGTGTCACATAAGAACATAAGAGAAGCCATGTTTGATCAGGCCAATGGCCCATCCAGTCCAACACTCTGTGTCACACAGTGGCCAATATATATATATACACTGTAGCTAATAGAAACTGATGGACCTCTGCTCCATATTTCTATCTAACCCCCACTTGAAGATGGCCATGCTTGTGGCCGCCACCACCTCCTGTGGCAGTGAATTCCACATGTTAATCACCCTTTGGGTGAAGAAGTACTTCCTTTTATCCGTTTTAACCTGTCTGCTCAGCAATTTCATCGAATGCCCACGAGTTCTTGTATTGTGAGAAAGGGAGAAAAGGACTCCTTTCTCTACTTTCTCCATCCCATGCATTATCTTGTAAACCTCTATCATGTCACCCCGCAGTCGACGTTTCTCCAAGCTAAAGAGCCCCAAGCGTTTCAACCTTTCTTCATAGGGAAAGTGTTCCAGCCCTTTAATCATTCTAGTTGCCCTTTTCTGGACTTTTTCCAATGCTATAATATCCTTTTTGAGGTGCGGCGACCAGAACTGCACACAGTTTAACGTAAGAGCCACATAGAATTAACGTAAGAGCCGGAAGAGGTGCGGGCCCTACGGGACCTTAGCCAATTCCGTAGGGCGTGCAAAACCGCCCTCTTCCGGCTAGCCTTCCAAGATGGAGCCTGAAATAAACATCACGCCATCATTAACATTAATAACTGAGATAGCAATGAGATGAGACTATTTTAGACTTATTTTAGACCGTTTTAGATTATGTAAAAATTTAATGGTAAATTGTAAATTGTATTGAATCGTATAACTGTTTTATTGTTCAACATGACTTTTGCCATACTTGTAAGCCGCCCTGAGCCTGCCTCGGCGGGGATGGCGGGGTATAAATAAAATTTTATTATTATTATTAGAATAAATGCCACGGGAGAGCCACGGGACAGGAAGGATATTTGAGAGCCACGGGACAGGAAGGATGGAAAGAAGGCAAATAGATCGGGGGGGGGGAGAGAAGTGGAAGGAAAGCAACTTTAACTTTAAATGACTCCCCCAAGTTCCTTGGGGAAGTGATTTAAAGAGACAAATGCCTTCTCCAAGCTGGCCAATAGGACGGTGGGGACTCCAAGAGCCACAAAATGTGTGTTAAAGAGCCACATGTCTAACTCCCCCTCCCCCCCCCCCCCGCATCTATCTAATCCCCTTTGAAAGCTGTTAATTATCAGGAGTCTGGTGAAGTGTTGGAACTGCCTGAGAACTTGATTCAGACTCTTGGTCCACCGTTCTGGTCAGTCTTGTCTACTCCGCCGGCAGCCGCTCTCCAGGGTCTCTGGCAGAGAAGGGTCTTTCCCATCCCCTCCTGCCTGGCCCCTTGACACGGAAATGGCAGGGATCGAACCCGGGACCTTCCAGCGCTGAGCCGTGACTCCTCCCCAGTCTTATAAATGCAGATGAAGCTGCCTTGGTCCGTGAAGGTCAAGCTTGTCTGCCAAGTCCAGCAGCAGCCTTTTTGGGTCTCACATCACCAGTTCCCTGGCCTTTTTAACAAGATGAAGGCAAGAATTGAACTCGGGACCTCCTGCAGGCCAAGCTCTGCTCCTGAGCCACACGGCCCCTCTCTTAAGGAAAGGTCTTCCTTGCAAGCAGCAGCCGTTTCCGACTCTGGGGTGACGCTGCTTTCACATTTTCACGGCTGGCTTTTGACGGGGTGGTTTGCTGTTCATTGCCTTCCCCAGTCCTCTACACTTTCCCCCAGCAAGCTGGGGACTCATTTGACCGACCTTGGAAGGATGGAAGGCTGAGTCAGCCTCGAGCCGGCTACCTGAAAACCCAGCTTCCACGGGGGATCGAACTCAGGTCGTGAGCAGAGCTTAGGACTGCAGTACTGCAGCTTTACCACTCTGTGCCACGGGGCTTTTCCCTCCCCGAAACTCATTACTAAAAAGATAAAAAGGGCAGTCCCCTGTTCAAGCACCAGTGGTTTCCGATTCTGGGTTGACGTTGCTTTCACGTTTTCACGGCAGACTTGACAGGCTAGTTTTCCATCGCCTTCCCCAGTCCTCTACGCTTTCCCCCTCAGCAAGCTGGGGACTCCTTTGACCGACCTCGGAAGGATGGAAGGCTGAGTCAACCTGGAGCCGGCTACCTGAACCAGCTTCCGCTGGAATTGAACTCAGGATGTGAGCAGAGCTTAGAACTGCAGCTTTTACCACTCTACGCTCTTTTAAAACTCATTGCTAGCAGCGTCAAATTCTATGGTGTAGCTGAGCTCGACTACAGTAAACCTCAGAGTATCAGAAGAGTCCCGCAGGACCAAGCCAAGAGCCCATCAAATCCAGACCACCGCCTCACAGTGGCTAGCAAAAAGAGATTGGATCCCCTGCCCTTTGCTGGGTGTCTCAGAGAGGCTCACTGTCTCCTTTTCCCTCCTCCCCCGCAACAGACACCCTTTTGAGACAGGCGGGGCTGAGAGAGCTCTGACAAGAACTGCTGGTGGGAGAACAGCTGAGAGGACTGACTGACCCAAGATGCATGTGGAGGAGTGGGGAATCAAACCTGGTTCTCACAGATGAGAATCCATGCTCTTAACCACGACACCAACGAGGCCAAAACCTTCCCGATATTGCCTCATCTCACATGTTCGAAGACTTTGTGGTTCTGAATGTAAAAGTCCCCCTCAGTCACCATGCCTAATGTAAAATTGTATTCCCCTTTTGTCCGCCCATCAGCCTCCTTGAGTACTCCCAAGTTCTGGTATCTTGGGAAGTAGAATTAATGGGTGAGCTTTTTTTCCAAGACCCATTGCCATCTTTGCTGATTTTGGGTTTGCATCCCAACGGGGCACAGCTTAGTTTCTTAGAAGATGGCTGCAGATTTACACCCCGCCCTTCTCTCTGAATCAGACTATGAGCAGCTTACAATCTCCTTTATCTTCTTCCCCAACAACAGGCATCCTGTGAGATGGGTGGGGCTGAGAGAGCTCACCCAGAAGCTGCCTTTTCAAGGACAGAGGCTCAGAGCAGCCTACAATCTCCTTTCCCCTCCTCCCCTGCAACAGACACCCTGTGAGGTGGGTGGGGCTGAGAGGACTCTCACAGAAGCGGCCCTTTCAAGGACAGAGGCTCAGAGCGGCCTACAATCTCCTTTCCCTTCCTCCCCCACAACAGACACCCTGTGAGGTGGGTGGGGCTGAGAGGACTCTCACAGAAGCTGCCCTTTCAAGGACAGAGGCTCAGAGCGGCCTACAATCTCCTTTCCCCTCCTCCCCCGCAACACCGTGAGGTGGGTGGGGCTGAGAGGGACTTTCACAGAAGCTGCCTTTTCAAGGACAGAGGCTCAGAGCGGCCTACAATCTCCTTTCCCCTCCTCCCCCACAACAGACACCCTGTGAGGTGGGTGGGGCTGAGAGGACTCTCACAGAAGCTGCCCTTTCAAGGACAGAGGCTCAGAGCGGCCTACAATCTCCTTTCCCCTCCTCCCCCGCAACACCGTGAGGTGGGTGGGGCTGAGAGGACTCTCACAGAAGCTGCCCTTTCAAGGACAGAGGCTCAGAGCGGCCTACAATCTCCTTTCCCCTCCTCCCCCACAACAGACACCCTGTGAGGTGGGTGGGGCTGAGAGGACTCTCACAGAAGCTGCCCTTTCAAGGACAGAGGCTCAGAGCGTCCTACAATCTCCTTTCCCTTCCTCCCCCACAACAGACACCCTGCGAGGTGGGTGGGGCTGAGAGGACTCTCACAGAAGCTGCCCTTTCAAGGACAGAGGCTCAGAGTGGCCTACAATCTCCTTTCCCCTCCTCCCCCACAACACCCTGTGAGGTGGGTGGGACTGAGAGGACTCTCACAGAAGCTGCCCTTTCAAGGACAGAGGCTCAGAGCAGCCTACAATCTCCTTTCCCCTCCTCCCCCACGACAGACACCCTGTGAGGTGGGTGGGGCTGAGAGGCTCTCACAGAAGCGGCCCTTTCAATCTCAACTCCTACAAGAGCTACGGCTAACCCAGGGCCATTCCAGCAGGTACATGTGAAGGAGTGGGAAATCAAACCCATCCACACACTTAACCACTACATTGCACCAGGGTCCATTTTTAAAAATTTACACATTTCTTGTCCTCCTGGAGGGACCCGATTCTCAGGTTTACACCTTTCTACTTCCCACTCCTCACATTTTAGGAAAGCTCCCACTTCTGAAAAGCGATTTGATTTAACTTATTTTTTTTTATTATTCTGAGCAAATTTCCGTCGG